>NW_012117477.1:2423764-2469798 GCF_000951035.1 Colobus angolensis palliatus
AGAGACGGGGTTTCACCATGTTAGCCAGGATGGTCTTGATCTCCTGACCTCGTGATCCGCCCATCTCGGCCTCCCAAAGTGCCTGGGATTACAGGCTTGAGCCACTGCGCCCGGCCGAAGCTTAGGTTTTCTTTTGGCCATAGATTTCCGGCTCAAGCACATTGCACGTGGAAATCGTAGGGCAATCATTTTGGTTCTAGTTTAGTGATTCTTTGTTGCACTGGCATGAAGTTGGACAGGAGAATGATAGCATGTCTCAAATGGATATTCACAGGGGAATGTGAACTCTGTGGAGGCAGGATTTTTAGCTATGGAATTTGCTTAAATAAATTTCAAGTTATCCTGTTCAAAGCATGATCCCTAAAATATTGGGTGTAGCTTAGTGAATTGTGTGTTGTTGGAAAAATCAATAAATAAATGAGACAATCAGATGCACATTTGGAAAACGAAATGAGAATGTGACAATTAAAATCAGAGGAAAAGATACTGGAAGAAGTGACAAAACACATTCATTATTATATTATAATTGTGAAATTTACCTCAGTAGTAGCCCATTATTTTTGTCTAATAAAAATTATCTTATAGTGTTCCCATAAAGATATAATTGTGTAAGTACTTAATGTGCATTGACTGAGAGAAACTTTTGCAGGTCTATTTGGGATCCTATTGTATTGTAATACTATTGTCATACAAAATGCACATTGTCATAAGAGTAAGGCCAATCTCCGTGCTAGAAGCAGTCCAGTTAGTCACTGTTGCGACTATAGTCAATAACTTAGCACATACGAGTTTCAAAAACCAGCTTTCTGGAATATGATGTATAAAACCTTAGTTTCTGCAATCGGATATTTGTGTGTGTGCATGCATGTGTGTGAGTCCAGTTATAGTCACCGTTGTGGCTATAGTCAAGAATTTAGCACATGCGAGTTTCAAAATCCAGCTGTCCGGAATATGATTTGTAAAATCTTACTTTCTGCGTTTGCATATTTGTGTGTGTGTGTGTGTGTGTGTGTGTGTGAGAGAGAGAGAGAGAGAGAGAGAGAGAGAGAGAGAGATTAGATGAGATGGTAAAACCTCTTTACATTTCAAAACAGATATTTGGTTTATTACTCTTTATCGTTTCTGAGCCATAATATCATGTTGGTTGAAAATTAGTCAGGATTGGAGAAGAATTATGCTTATTTTTGGAAATTAATTGTTCTGTGTCAGCTTTCACTACTGTTTCTCCTCCCCTCCATTGACTTCAGTCACAAACAAGTCTTTTAAAATACTCTGCTACATTATATCAGAGTAGCCTGGTGAGTGAGGAGCTAGCAGCGGTAACAGAAACCATTAAACCTTACACAAATGATGCCAGTAAGGTTTGCCAGAGCAGCAGTGCTGCATTCAATTATAAATAATAACACGACTACAAGTGCATGCCCTGGGCTTTCAGCTGATTAAATATCATAACTATGCAGGCTCCAGTACAGAGGTATAAAAGAAAGATTTTCAGTTTTTACCTAGAAACTGAAACTCTATCACTTAAGTGTTAATTGGTGTTACATTGTGCAACAATGCTGTGAACTGAAAAGGCAAGGCAAGGACTCCCTGCTGTAATGTTAAAATGGTATGCATCCATTATCGGCTTGCTAAATTATCAGTAGTTTGTACACCATCTCATCTAGTTGAAATAATGCAGGGGAACAGTAGGTGGTGAATGGGACAAATCTGCAAACTGACAAATAGATTCAGTTCATGAAGATCTGAATTGTATCTTACTATCACATATCCTAAATTTTCTGTCTATAAATGATTAATAAGAGAAGCAATTTAAATGAGACTTAGTCAGTATTAGAGGTAATGTCATATAGATGTGAACTTTTGTAATTAAATGGCATATGTAATATTTTGTACTATGTACATAATATACACAAATAAAAGTAAATATTCAATGTTGTCAATATTTTTTTTTCAAGATGAAGTCTTGCTCTGTCACCCAGGCTGGTGTGCAGTGGCACAATCTCGGTTCACTGCAACCTCCACCTCCCAGGTTCAAGCAATTCTCCTGCCTCAGCCTCCCTAGTAGCTGGGATTACAGTTGCCCACCACAACACCCAGCTAATTTTTGTATTTTTAGTAGACACAGCGTTTCCCCATGTTTGCCAGGCTGGTCTCAAACTTCCGACCTCGTCATCTGCCTCAGCCTCCCAAAGTGCTGGGATAACAGGTGTGAGCCACAGTGCCCGGCCTCAATGTTGTCAATATTTATATTGAGTTGTAATGTCAGATTCCCGGGGATTGTTCTGACCAAAACAAAACAAAAAGGAGTCATACTCATTGAAATATTCATAACTCATTTTACTCTCAGCAACAGCATGAGGGAAATCACTGTCTCCAATTGACGCAGGAGGAAAATGCCATTCAAGAGTTGATGTCAAGAGAGGTATACAATAAGTCAAGATGCCCATTTCTAATTTCCAATTTTGATCTCTTTGTACTGGAAAATGATATTATTTACAAATAAGTCAAAATTGAGTGTAGTGGTGAAATAGGTTTGTCTCTTTTTTCAAATTTTCATATTTTGTTAAACTTACACATATTTTATTATATGGAAGAAGCCCCATAATCCCTCAGGGACTTATTTCATAAAAATAGAGGTAATTAAAGTACTTGATTATCTGAACATTTTTACCAGTCTACCTTTATTGATTCAGCATAGTTTGTTGGTAGTCATGAATGTTTTTAGATATGCACATGAAAAATTATTGGCTGTGATTGATAAACTCTAAGTTGTACATACATCTGTATGACCTTTCACCTGATAGATGTATTAAGCGTTTGATAGCATTTTTATTGTATGTATCCTAGTGTATGGGGGAGTAATTTGTGTTAAATTATAGTCTTTTTTAATAGAAAATAATAAGACTGTCCTAAGATTTGATAAACCCTAGAATTGTTCTGGTACAATTCAGGTAGCCCTCAGCAATATGTGGCTACATGAATTTATTAAAAATTATGTAAAATTTATAATTTAGTTCCTTAGTCTCACTAGCCATCTACATACTGTCTAGCTGCAAGTGGCTAGTAGCTACCAAACTAAACATTTTCATTGTTGCAGAAATCCTACCAGACAGTGTTATTTTAGAACATAAATAGCTCATAAGACACTGGGTTGTTTATATATTTTTTCATATAAGATATACTAGAAATACTAAATATATAATATTCACTTTAAGTATAATATTTATGACTCAAATATTGCAACTATCACACAGGAAGCTTAAAATAACTTTAGTTAACATGGTAAAGAATTGAGTGACAGGAACAATACAGAAGATGTGTATGAGAAATTCCTTTACAGATTACAAGCAGTAAGAATGCAGCTGAAAAGTGAATCACTGAATTTGAAGACAGGTCTATAGATATTATCCAAACTGAAACCCAAGGAGAAATAAAAGAGTAAAAATCATCACTAGTCATTATCATAATCATCCAGACAATATAGCAGAATATCAATGTAATATCTGTGATTAGAATCTTAGAAAGATGGGAAAATAAAATAGGTCAGAAGAAATATTTGATGTAATGGCTAAGACTATTCAGAAAATAATAAAAACCAACAATCCACAGTTTCAATTAGTTCAGAGATATCTAAGAGGCAAATAATAATAATAATAATAATAAAATGAATGCACAAACAAATAAAGCAAGTCATAGCACCAGAGGGTAGACAGTTTTGCAGAGAAGGAATTCCAGAAATCTACAGAGGGGTCCTTTTGAGTGTTTAGAAGAATGCTAATTAGTAAGTACATTGATGGAACTACCCAAGGTCAAGGAAATAACCATGTGAAAAATTTAAGAAAACAGAGTCTAACACTGACAAAGGGGAGGAAATATGGCCTATTCCTACCAGGCAGGGTGGAATATCTCAAAATTCCTAGAGCAATATGTGGAGTACCCAGAAACATCTTGACTCAGTACTAGGAAATATTTAATCCTAGACTAAACACTAATCTAACATGATGAACCTTAAAAGACCATTGTATTAGTCCATTTTCATGCTGCTGATAAAGTCATACCTGAAACTGGGCAATTTACAAAAGAAAGAGATTAAATTGGACTCATAGTTCCATGTGGCTGAGGAGGCCTTACAATCATGGTGGAAGGCAAGGAGGAGCAAGTCACATCTTATATGGATGGCAGCAGGCAAGAAGAGAGAGCTTGTGCAGGGAAACTACCCCTTATAATATAGTGTGATCTCATGAGACTTATTTGCTATCATGAAACCAACACGGGAAAGACCTACACCCATGATTCAATTACCTTCCACCATGTTCCTCCCACAACATGTGGGAATTCAGGATTAGATTTGGATGAGGACACAGCCAAACTATATCATTCCACCCCTGGCCCCTCCCAAATCTCATGTCCTCACATTTCAAAACCAATCACACCTTCCCAGCAGTCCCCCAATGTCTTAACTCATTTCAGCATGAACTCAAAATTGCACAGTCCAAAGTCTAATCTGAGAAAATGCAAGTGCCTTCCACCTATGAGCCTGTAAAATCAAAAGTAAGTTAGTTAATTCATAGATACAATGGGGGTACAGGCATTGGGTAATATAGCTGTTCTAAATAAAAGAAATTGGCCAAAACAAAGGGGCTACAGGCCCCATGCAAGTCTGAAATCAAGCAGGGGAGTCAAGCATTAAAGCTTCAAAATGATCTGCTTTGACTCCAAGTCTCACATACAGGCCCCACTGTTACAAGAGGTGGGTTCCAAATGGTCTTAGGCAGCTCTGCCCCTTGTGGCTTTGCAGGTTACAGCCTCCCTCCTAGCTGCTTTCACTGGCTAACAGTGAGTGTCTGTAGCTTTTCCAGGCAAAAGGTGCAAACTGTCAGTGGATCTACCATTCTGAAGTCTGGTGAATGGTGGCCTTCCTCTAACAGTTCCACTAGGGGGTGCCCTAGTAGGGGCTCTCTGTCAGGACTCTGACCCCACATTTCCTTTCCACACTGCCCTAGCAGAGATTCTCCATGAGAGCCCCGCCTCTGCATCAAAAGTCTGCCTGAAGATCCAGGCATTTCCATACATCCTCTGAAATCTAGGTGGAGCTTCCTAAACCTCAATTCTTTACTTCTGTGCACCTGAAGGCTCAATACCACTTGGAAGTTGCCAAATCTTGGGACTTGCAGTGTCTGAAGCCACAGCCCTAGCTGAACCTTGGCCCCTTTTAGTCAAGGTTTGAGCAGCTGGGATGTAGGGCACCAAGTCTTGAGACTGCACATAGAATGGGGACTCTGGACCTAGCCCATAAAACCATTTTTTCCTCCCAGGCCTCCAGGCCTATGATGGGAGGGGCTGTCATACCTTGGAGACATTTACTCCATTGTCTTGGGGATTAACATTCAGCTCCTCGTTACTCATGCAAATTTCTGCAGCTGACTTGAATTTCCTCTCAGAAAAAGAGATTTTCTTTTCTATTACAATAGCAAGGCTGAAAATTTTCTAAACTTTTATGCTCTCCTTCACTTATAGAATCGAATGCCTTTAACAGTGCCCAAGTGACCTCTTGAATGCTTTGCTGCTTAGAAATGTCTTCCACAAGTTCAAAATTCCACAAATCTCCAGACAGGGGCAAAATGCCAAAAGTCTCTTTGCTAAAATATAACAGAAGTCACCTTTGCTCCAATTCCCAACAAGTTCATCATCTTCACCTGAGACCACCTCAGCCTGGACCTTATTGTTCATATCACTATCATCATTTTTGTCAAAGTTATTGAACAAGTCTCTGGGAAGTTCCAAATTTTTCCACATTTTCTTGTCTTCTTCTGAGTCCTCTGAACTGTCCCCACCTCTGCCTGTTGCCCAGTTTCAAGGTTGCTTCCACAGTTTTGGGTATCTTTTCAGCAACACCCCACTCTACTTGTACCAATTTACTGTGTTATTTCACGTTCATGCTGCTAATAAATACATACCCAAAACGGGGCAATTTATAAAAGACAGAGGTTTAATTGGACTCACAGTTCCATGTGGCTGAGGAGGCCTCACAATCATGGTGGAAGGCAAGGAAGAGCAAGTCACATCTTACATGGATGGCAGCAGAAAAAAGAGAGCACTTGTGCAGGTAAACTTCCCCTTATAATACCATCAGATCTTGTGAGACTTGTTAGCTATCATTAGCTATCATTAGTATAGTATGGGAAAGACCTGCCTTCATGATTCAATTACCTCCCACCGGGTTCCTAGCACAACATGTGGGAATTCAAGATGAGATTTGGTTGGGGACACAGCCAAACCATATCAACCATTCATGTTTTCATGAAGGGATCAGAGTATCACCACCAAGTAATGTAACTACACCACAAAACAACACTGAACAATATTTATAAGAATATAAATATTTGCACCCAATTTTTAAAATTTACAATGTATGTCATCCAATAAAAAATTACAAGACATGCAAAAATGCTCATAGAAAGAATCCGTGAAAAGGAAAAAAAAATAGTCAAGTGAAGTAACTCAGGAATGGAAAGCCAAACATCGTACATTCTCACTCATAAATGGGAGCTAAGCTATGAGGATGCAAAGGCATAAGACTGACACAATGGACTTTGGGATCTCAGGGATAAAGTATGGAAAGAGGGTGATGATGAAAGATTACAAATAGGGTGCAGTATATACTGCTCGGGTGATGGGTGCACCAAAATCTAAGAAATCACCACTAAAGAACTTACTCATGTAACCAAACACCACCTGTTCTCTAATAACCTATGGAAATTAAAAAAAAAAAAGAAAAAAAGAGATCCTGGACTGTCAAAGGTACCAGTAGGACAGTAGGACATTAAATTTTTTCTTATTTTCAGAGTTCTGTAGAAGCATAAATCGTAAAATGATGCAAATATAACTGTTGGGGATGAAAGTGCAATATCTGGAAGAAAATATACACTAGATTCAATAAACATCAGTTTAAACATTGCAAAGAGAAAACATTAGCTAATCTGAAGACATAGTAATAGGAATTATTAAACACAGAATGCAAATAACACAAAGAGAAATGGTGAACTATGAAACAACTTTATAAGTGCTAATAATATACATGTAATTGAAGTCAACAAAAGGAGGTCAGAAAATTATGTGAAGAAATAATGACTGTTTTTCAAATATGAAAGCACTATAAATCCGCAAATCTAGGATGTTCAGCAAAGCTCAGGTACAAAAATCCTGAATAAAATGACACTTAAGCACGTTATCCTCAAATCATTCAAAACCAATGATAAAGGAAAAATCTTAAAGACAGACAGAAAAAAGACACATTACATACAAAGAGAAGTAAAAGAGAAGATTGATAGTGGATTGCTCATTGTAAACAAGCAAGAAAACGCATTATTTTAGGGCACTAAAAGGAGAAAAAAAGACTACATGGAATTCTATATGGAATAAAGATATATTTCAAAAAGTAGGGTAGAATAAAGTCTTATGTGGCTATACAAAAACAAATAATTTCTTACCAACAGGCCCACACTAAGGATATTAAATAAATATCCTTAGAAGAAAGAAAATGAAATTAAAGTCTTAAAAAAGGAATAGTATGTACCAGGGCTTTTTTGGGGTTTCTCATCTGTGGTATAAATGGGGCACATGCCATTGAGACTGTGTCTGCCCCAGGAGGCTTTCTAAGTCTTGGGGCAACTGGTTTTTCAATGATCCTAGGCTTTTGTTGTCTCTTGATGCCTTATTTGTCAAAAACAAATTTACTTCAAATAACTTGTTGCATGTGAATGTGTTCAGCACACTCAGACAAGTTGGTAACCACTAAAAAGTGAAAGTGAACCTGCTTCACAAGGGGTTGCACTTTTTTTTTTTTTTTTTTGAGATAGAGTCTCCCTCTGTGGGTCAGGCTGGAGTGCAGTGGCACGATCTCAGCTCACTGAAATCTCTGCCTCCCGGGCTCAAGCAATTCTCCTGCCTCAGCCCCCCAAGTAGCTGGGTTTACAGGGATGTGCCACCATGACTGGCTAATTTTTGTATTTTTAGTAGAGACGGGGTTTCACCATGTTGGCCAGGCTCGTCTTGAATTCTTGACCTCAGGTAATCCACCTGCCTTGGCCTCCCAAAGTCCTGGGATTACAGGCGTGAGCCACCATGCCCATCCGGGGTGGGGGGACACATTTTTGTGGGCTTTTCCTCCAGTAGCCCCACCTTGTTCCCAAGGTAAAGATTTAAGAAAGATGTCCTCATGGCTCTGGCAGGAGAAGAGGATCAGTAATCATTATTTCTCAGAGGTTTTTCTCTAATAAAAGGCCTGTTCTCCAAGGAGAAACATATTTCCTGAGATTTATCTCTGCTGGCAGATCATTTCTCCCACTTCAGTCCTTTCTGACTTTCATGGTTTCCCTAAGGGGAAAAGAGTATACATAATCAACAGGGGTCAGGGCTTCAGGAAAATGGATTGGGAAGGCTGCAACCAAGGGAAGAAATTAAAAGATGCCTGCAAAGTTCACAGCCTAGAGACACAGAGACACAGAGTCAAGACCATTAAGAGAGTACATTTAATCTTACCATTGTAGAACTTTTTTTTTCCTCACACCTTACCATCATGCCATTGCATATCTGCTATAACCGTGGGTTACAGCTGAAAGAGTTGAAGATACAGGCTGTTTCTGAGAAGTACTTAAGTAAGATTAAGGTCAAGATAGAATAGAAACAAGGACACTAGAGGAATTTGAAGAATATGGCACATATAGCTACAACAAACATTAAAGATAGTCAATTTTTAGTCATACTAACACAAATTCTCACATTAAACGCCTAAACCTAATTTTGTGTGTGTGTGTGTGTGTGTGTGTGTATGTGTATGTAAGAGAGTGTTATTCATCTCAGCCTTCTGGATTTGTATTTTATTAATCTGTCTGTTATTCACTTTGTAAAGTTTTTGTCTATTATTACTATCATTTTTTTGTCTCTTATTATAGCACCTAAACACCCTAAGCTTGATTCTACATAAAGAAAACACAAAAGGAAATTGAAGAAAAAAAAAAGAGAATTGAAGAAAAAATACATAAAAGGAATATGTAATCTTTTATTTTTCTTATTTTTCATTAATCTAAATAATAATTATTTGTTTAAAGAAATGTTGGCAAGAAAGTATTAGGTTATATAAGTTTCTATTACTGGAATAAAATTTTAGGATTTCAACAACAATGAAATAAAACTACAAAAAATATGGAAAGGCAAAATAAAGAAACAAAAATTCCTCTGTATGAAGAGCTAAAGCAACCATATTCAGATTCAGATATGACAATGATGTTGAAATCTTTAAACAGTGAATTTGAAATAACTATGATTAATACATTTAGGGATATAATAGAAAAAATATACAACATGAAAGAACAGATGGTTAAGGAGACAGATGCAGATGATAAGAAGAAATCTAAATGACATGATAAAAATTAAGTATTATAACAGGAATAAAAAATGAATTTGGTGAACTTATCAGTAGACTGGATACACTTGAGGAAAAGGTAGTGAGTTTGAAGATCGGTTTATAGAAACTTCAAAAAATAAAATGTAAAGAGAAAAAACTACACAGAACATCTAAGAACTGTAGGATAGTTTCAAGATGTGTAATGTAATTGTACATTTGTATGATGTATCGGATTTGTACAATGTATAATTGTAATTGTAATACTGGAAAAAGAAAGAGATAATGAAGCAGAAGAAAAACCTGAAGTAATAATAGGCAAAAACTTACTCAAGTGAATAACAGACAACAAGCACAGATTCAGAAGGCTGAGATGAATAATTCACAAACACACACACACACACACATACACACACACCACATTCAAACAGCAGAAAACCAAAGACAGAAGAAAATCTTAAAGAAATCAGAGGAAAGGACAAAACAAAACAGAGTACTGTACTTGTGGAGGCATAAGAATAAGAATTACGATGACCTTTTCATCAGAAATGAGACGAGTAGGTATAGCATATAGCGAAACATTTAAAGAGGTGAAAGAAAAACATGGCCAATCTAAAATTCCACATCAGGCAAAATTATCCTTCAAGACGAGGAACAAATAAAGACTTTCTCAGATAAATGAAAGCTGAGGAAAATTATCACCAGTACACCTGTCCTGCAAGAAATATTAAACAAACTTTAGGCATACAGAAGATTATGTAGGTCACAGATTTGATTCTACATAAAGAAATGAAGAGTTAAAGAAAAAATACATAAAGGAAAAAATGTAAACTTTTCTCTTAGTTTTAATTGATCTAAATAATAACTGTTTGTTTGAAGAAATGTTAGCAAGAAAGTATTTAATTGTAGCCTATGGATAAATCAAATGAATAACAGCAATGACACAAGTTACTTTAAGAAATAATTGGGAGCACATTGTTAAACGTACTTGTAGTATATATGATAGATGGTATCAATTGATAGTGGATGGGAAGTACTTAAAATATGTATTGAAAACTTTGGATTGCCATGAAAAGCAATATTTTCAAAAATATAGTTATGATGCTAAAAGAAGAGATAAAATAAAATATCATTCCATTACATTATAAATGAAAACAAGATAAGGCAAGAAAGTCAAGGGAATAAAGAAAAAGAAGAATGAATGCAACCAGCAGAAATCAGTTGCAATACATGGAAGCTATTAATAAAATTTTTATAAATAATCACTGTTAAATATGAGCTGTTTCAATACATTAATTAAAAGATTGTTAGAATGCATTAAAAATTTACACCCAAGTATATGTTATCCATAAGAAACACATTTTAAATATAATGATACTAATAAGTTAAAAGCAAATATAAAAAAATAAAAAAGATATATTATGCTAACATTAATAACAGTAAGCAGGAGTAGCTATATTAGGTTAAGACAAAGTAGACTTCTGAATGAGGAAAACTGCTTGGGATAAGAAGAGGCATTACATAATGATAAAAGAATCAATTCTCCAAGATGATAGAAGAAGCAATAATTTAGACGCACTTGTAACAGAGCATCAAATATATGAATAAAATAACATAAGACTGAAAGGTAAATTAGATAAATCTACCTTTATAGGTGAAGATTTCAACATCCTTTTGAAAATAACTAATACATCAATAATAGCAAAAATAGTAAGCATATAAATCACATGAACAGCATTAGCAATCACCTTGTTCTAATTTACATTTGTAGAATACTCTATTCAACAACAAAAAACACACATTCTTTTCAAGCTTACATGGAACACAGGATATCAACAGTGTGATTTTTAAAACAAAATTTAATTAAAAAGAATACGAAGCATAAAAATACGTTTTCAGACCAAATGGAATTAAACTAAAATCAGTAATAGAAATGTAGTTGAAAAAAAATTCCAAATTTAGAAACTGAACAAGATACTTCTAAATGATACATAATTCAAATTAGTTATCTTAAGGAATCTTAGAAAATATTTTGAACTACATAAAAATGCAGTATACCTTTTGAATAATTGTGAAGTATGGCAAAAGCACCACTTAGAGGGAAATTTATAGCACTAAAGTCTATATTAGAAAAAAGGGAAAGATCTAAAATCTATAATCCAATAATCAATTGAACCAAAAGTTGTTTTTTGTTGTTGTTGTTGTTGTTTGTTTTTTGAGAAGTTAGAAATTTTAGAGAAATGGCATTCTTACATTGAAAGCTAGGAGTACATTCACAAAAGTTAGGTTTATAGAAGGATAACTAAGATCAATAGACACTTAGCTAGATTAACAACAACAACAACAAAAAGCAGGGGGAGAAGATCCAAATAAACACAATTTGCCATAAATGACAAAGGTGACGTTATAACTGATCCTACAGAAATACAAATGATCCTCAGACACTATTATGGAAACCCCTATGTATAAAAACTAGAAATTCTAGAAGTAGTGAATAAATCCCTAGAAACACACAGTCTTCCAAGATTGAAGCAGGAAGAAGCTGAAACACCAAACAGACTAATATCGAGTTTCAAAACTAAATCCGTAATAAAGAACCTAACAAAAGATCTTTGGAACAGATGGAGTCATGCTTGAATTGTACCAGACATACATAGAAGACCTGGTACCCCTTTGACTGAAACTATTCCAAAAAATTGAGGAGGTGGGAGTCCTCCCTAATTTGTTTTATATGGCCAGCATTACCCTGATAACAAAATTTAGCAAAGACACAGTGAAAGAAGAAAATTACAGGCCAATATCCCTGATGAACATAGACATAAATATCCTCAACAAAATATTAACAACCTGAATTCAACAGCACATCAAAAATTTAATTCACTGTGATCCAGTAGGCTTCATTCCTCAGATGTAAGACTGGTTCAACATACATGAATCAATAAATGTAATTCAACACCTAAGTAGATTTAACACAAAAACCATCTGATTATCTCAATAGATGTGGAAAAATCTTTTGATGAAATTCAATATCCCTTCATGATAAAAAAGAAAAAAAAAGCCCTCAAGAAACTAAGTAGTGAAGGAACAAATCTCAAAATTACAGCCACCTCTGAGAAAGTCAAAGCCAAAATCATACTGAATGGACAAAAACTGGAAACATTCCCCCTGAGAACTGGAACAAGACAAGAATGCCACTCTCACCATTTCAATTCAACATAGTACTGGAAGTTCTAGCCAGAGCAATCAGGCAAGATAAAGAAACAAAAGACATCCAAATAGGAAAAGAAAAAGAAACAAAGTATCTCCTCTAGCAGATGATATAATTCTATACCTACAGACCCCTAAAGACTCCACCAAAAGACTCTTGGAAGTGATCAATGACTTGAGCAAAGTTTCAGATACAAGATACAAAAATCAGTAGCATTTCTATATACCAATAGCATTCAAATTGACAGCCAGATCAAGAACACAAACCCGGCCAGGTGCAGTGGCTCAAGCCTGGAATCCCTGCACTTTGGAAGGCCGAGACGGGAGGATCACGAGGTCAGGAGATCGAGACCATCCTGGCTAACACGGTGAAACCTCGTTTCTACTAAAAATACAAAAATTAATCAGGCATGGTGGTGCATGCCGATAATCCCAGCTACTTGGGAGGCTGAGGCAGGAGAATGGCGTGAACCCGGGAGGCAGAGCTTGCAGTGAGCCCAGATAGTGCACTGCACTCTAGGCTGGGCGACAGAGCGAGACTCCGTCTCAAAAAAAAAAAAAAAAAAGAGCACAAACCCATTTACAATAGCCCTCACAAAAATAAAATGTGTAGGAATACATCTAACCAAGAAGACAAAAAAATCTCTATAAGGAGAACTACAAAACCCTACTAAAGGAAATCATACATGACACAAACAAATGAAAAAGCATTCCATGCTCATGTACTGGAAGAATCAATGTTGTTAAATGGCTATACTGCCCAAAGCCATCTACAGATTCAGTGCTATTCCTATCAAACTACTAACATTGCTTTTCCCAGAATTGAAAAAAAAAAAAAAAAAACTATTCTGAAATTCACATGATACAAAAAAGGCCTGAATAGCCAAAGAAATCCTTATCAAAAGACAACAAAACCAGAAGTATCACATTCTGCAACTTCAAACAAACTATAAAGCTAGGTAACCAAAACATAATTGGAAAAAAATAAAAATAAAAAATCTATTCTGAAATTCATATGGAACAAAAAAGTCCTGAATAGCCAAAGCAATCCTTAGCAAAAAGCAACAAAACTGGAGGCATAACATTCTCCAACTTCAAACAAACTATAAAACTAGGTAACAAAAATAGAATGGTACTTATCCAAAATAGACACATAGATAAATGAAACAAAATGTAGAAGCCAGAAATAAAGTCACACATCCACAGACATCTAATCTCTGACAAGGCTGACAAAAATAAGCCATAGGATAGGACTTCCTATTCAAAAAATGGTGCTGAGATAGCTAGTGAGCCATATGTAGAATGAAATTGGACCCCTACCTTTTCACCATACACAAAAATTAACTAAAGACAGATTAAAGATATAAATAATATGATTCAAACTACAGTAATCCTAGAAGAAAACCCAACAAACACTATTCTGGGCATGGATCTTGGGAAATAATGTATGAGTAAGTCCTCAAAGGCGATTGCAACAAAAACAAAAACAATGGCGATTAAACGAATGAGCTTGCACACAGAAAGAAAAAAAAAAAAACACCACCACCACAGACAACAACAACAACAACAACAAAAAAACCCACAAAACTATTAAAGGAGTAAACAGAGAACCTACAGAATAGGGAAAATTATTTGCGAACTATGCATCTGACAAATGCGTGATATCCAGAATCTGAACTTCAACAACTGAACAAGCAAAAAACAAATAACCTCACTAAAAAATGGGCAAAAGACATGAACAGATATTTCTCAAAAGAAGACACAAGCAGCCAACAAGCACATTAAAATGCTTATTATCACTGATCATCAGAGAAACAGAGAAATGCAAATTAAAACCCCAATGAGATACCATCTCCACACAGCTCCGAATGACTATTATCAAAACGTCAAAGAATAACAGATGCTGCAGACAAAAGCGAACACTTATATACTGCTGGTGGGAATGTAAATTAGTTCAGCCACTATGGAAAGCAGTGTGGATATTTCTCAGAGAACTTGTATTTGACCCACCAACCCCATCACTAGGTTTATATACAAAAGAAAACAAATTCTTCTACCAAAAAGACACACACACTCACATGTTCATCACAGCATTATTCCCAATAAGCAAAGTCATGGAATCAACCTAGGTGCCCACAAACAGTGAACTAGATAAAGAAAATGTTATCCATATATACCATGGAATATTATGCAGCAAAAATAATAATAATAATAATGAAATCATGACCTTTGCAGCAATGTGGTTGGAGCTGGAGGCCATTATCCTAAGCAAATTAATGCAGAAACAGAAAACCAAATACCACGTGTTCTCACTTATGAGTGGGAAAGAGATACGGGATACTCATGAACATAAAGACGCAACATTACACCCTAGGGGCTACTAAAGGGGTAAGGGAGGGAGAAGGACAAGGGTTGGAAAGCTAATTGTTGGGTACTATGCTCAGGATAATTTAACCCCAAACTGCAGCATCGCACAATATACCTGTGTAACAAACCTGGACATGTACTCCTGACTCTAAAATAAAAGTTGAAAAAGAAAAAACAATCTGTAATCAACTTTTCACCTTTGTAAATTATAGGAATAAGAGTAATTTAAGGTAAATGCAAGCAGAAGAAAAAATAAAAATTAGAAGAGAAATATAAATTGAAAATAGGCAAACAATAGGAATAAATCAATGAAAACTAAAGCTGGTTTGTAAGATTAATAAAATTAGTAAACCTCTAGCCAGACTAACCAAAATTAAAAGGAGAGGATGCAAAGTACCAAGATTATAAATGAAAAAGGGGACAATACTACTGCTCATATGGACTTTTAAAGGGTAGTTATGACTACAAATATATCTATGCCCATAAATTTGGTAATACAGATCTAAAGATAAGTTTATTGAAAAATATGACTATGTAGAAAATATTAAAGAATCTACAAAACAACTCCTGAAATTGATAGATAAACATAGTGAGATTGTTGGGGCACGGTACCTCACTCCTATAATCCTTGCACACTGGGAGGTTGAGACATGAGCAGACACTTCTCAAAAGAAGTATCTGTTCATGGATAGCTTGAGGCCAGTAGTTCAAGACTAGCCTGGGGTAACATAGTAGACCCTGTCTCTATTTTAAAAAATAAAAAATAAAATGTACTAAAGAAAATATATATATATAGCAAGATGGCAGGATACAAGATCAATATATGAAAGTTAATAGCCTTCCTATGCACCAGCAATGAGCGCATGATATTTGAAATTAAATATGATTTACAACTGTACCCCCATCAAAGACAAAAACAATAAATACTTGAGTGTTAGTCTAACAATACATATAATGTATCTCTATGAAGCAAATTATAAAACACTGATGAAAACAATAAAAGAAGTTATAAATAAATGGAAAGATAAAGATGTGTCATAATCATTAACTGGAAGACTTAATATGTTTAAGATGCTAATTCTTTCCAAGTTGATCTGTAGATTCAATGCATCGCCAACTCAAAACTCAGGAAGCTATTTTGTAGAGACTAGCAAACTAATATTAAAATTTTGATGGAAGGCAAATATTTAGAATAGCCAACCTAATATTGAAGAAAAAGAAATTTGAAAACTTACAATATATTACTTACAGAGTTACTATAAAGCTACAGTAATTCAAGTAAGTTTAGAATTAAAGAATAGATACATAGATCAATGAAACAGAATAGATAATTCAGAAATAGACCTACACAAATACAGAAAATTGATTTTTTACAATAGCACAAAGGCAATTTAATACAAAAATGATAGCCCTCCTTAATAAATGGTGCTGTAACAATTGGACATCCATATGTCAAAAAAAAAAAAAGACAAGACTTCAAATCTTTAACAAAATTAAAATAAAAATGTATTATAGACTTAAATGTCAAACACATAGGAGAAAATCTAGCCAACTTTAGTGATGACTGGGTGGTGCGTTTTTAGATAGAACAACTAAAGTATGACTCACATAAGATAAATGTGTAGACTGGTTTCTATTAAATTTAAAACTTTATGTTCTGCTAAGGAAACTGTAAAGAGGATTTAGAGAATTGTCGCGGACTGGGAGAAATATTTGCAAAAGACACATATGATAAATCATTTTAATTATAAAGGGTTTTGTGTAAAAATATATAAAACCTCCTTGAATTCAATAAAAAGGAAACCACCTAATTAAGAAAAATTAAAAAGAAATGAACCTGAGGAGACACCTTACCAAAGAAGATATACAGATGAAAAGTAAGTGTATGAAGACATTCTCAGTGTTATCTGTCATTAGGGCAGTACAAATTAAAACGAGATACCATGAAAGTTCTATTAGAATTACAAAATTTAAAAAAAATACTGACATTCCCAAATGTTCTTAGAGATACTAAGCAACGGGAATTCTCGTTCATTGTTGATCAGAATGTCAAGTGGTACAATCACCTTCGAAGACAGTTTGACAATTTTTTACGAAGCTAAACATTGTCTTATCAAACAACCTATCAAATGTGCTCCTTGGCATTTACTGAAATGGTCTGAAAACTTACGTCCACACAGAAACCAGCACATGAATGTTTACACCATCTTTATTTGCAGGTCCTGCAAACTGGAAGCAATCAAGGTATCTTTCCATAGGTGAATGGATAAACAAACTGTGGTTCATCATACAATGGAATGCTATTCAGCAATATAGAAATGTGCTGTCAAGCCATGCAAAGGCATGTGCAGATCTTAAATGTATGTTGTAAAGGGAAAGAAGCCGATCAGCAAAGGCTACATTCCATTTCTCTGGAATAGGCAAACTTATACAGACCCTATAGGTTCTTATCGAGATTAGTGATTAACATAAATTAAAGCAGCAGTGAACGGGTTAAACAGGTGAAATACATGGGACATTTTCAGACAAATAGGTCTTTTCCATATGACAGTGTAATTATGGATACATAGAACTCATATCAAAACCCATAGAAATTTACATCACCAAGATCTCAGTGTGTGCAAATTGAAAAAAATAAATCGATTATATGTTCAGAGGATCTCAGGACTGAAATTATACTATAGCAAGATTCTAACTGCCTTATAAATATATAGAATAAATTCACTATTGCATGGAGTATTGACATGTAATTTTGGAAATATGTAGAATTATTAAAACTAAAGACAAAAAAACTGTAAATCAGTATTAAATTTTAGATAATAAAATTGTTTCCCATGGAACTACAGGCAAACAATTCTGAAATCTCTCTTCATATATACTGGCTTGAGTAATTAAGAAAACTGATATTGAATAATGGGAGACAGGTTTCTCACTGTTGGACTGGAAGGTTACAGATGGATAAGGGGGCCCAGAATGATCCTTGTGGAAATGGATGAAAGTAGAGGACATTGGTATGAACTCATCATTATATATATATATAGTTTTTTACGATGCTAAACATTTTTTGTTATATATGTATATAAAACTATATATAGTTACATATAGAAATATATACGGATATGTGTATATACATGTGTCAATCAACACACGTGTCTCTTCTTGCTCTGTTAGTCTAAAAAGCCTATAATGAACGTTTCAGTCATATTTAATGCATCCAGGTCTTAATTACTTTGACCATTCTACATAAATGGAACCAGGATTTCTTGGAGAAGTGGCTGATTCAAACATTGGGGCAAGAAATATTAAAGATGAAAATAGAATCTCTTATGGTGCCAGAAAGTAAGGAAGTACTAAAATAAATGCACAAAACAAACACCTCATTAATGGGAGTATGTCAACAGCAAACAGGAATCATTCTCAAGAGCTCCCAAAGGCCATTAAAGCAGTATTTTATTATAACCCAAAGAGTGAGATAAAGATTCATGAGTCCGTTTTGAAATAAAGGATTGAATAAATGAGTGAATGAATACATGCATTGATAAGAGGGAAGAAACAAAGACTTCTGCACCAAAAAAATGGAAAATAATGTACAGAGATTATCTGTCCTCAAGCTTAGGGAGCATAACTTCCCACTTCTCAAGTTTGGACTCCAAATAGCGACTTTCTTCCAGTTATGGAAAAAGAGACAAGTACATTAACTCAGTAAGGTGATCATAGTTAGGATCAACTGTGATAAAACATGTTGATAGTATGCACCATTAATATGGTGTAATGAGAATGACATTTTTACCTTCATGTTCCTCCTCTCCAACCCCATAACTCCTAGTCTAACAATAGGAAAAACATCAGACAAATCCCAATTGAAGAACATTCTACAAAATACCTATTAATCCTCAAAACTCTTAAGGTTATGGAAAACAAGAAAATTCTGAGAAACCTTCATAGTCAAGAAACTCTTCACTAGGAAAATGACTGCTTAAATGTAATGTGATATCCTGTATGTGATACTGAAACAAAAAAGTGATGGTAGGTAAAATTTAAGCATTTCTGAATAAAATACGGATTTAGCTAATAATTATACTATATCAACATTGTTTCATTAATTGCAATAAGTATATCTTATTAATACTAGATGTTAACAATTGGGAAACCTGGGGTAGTTTGTATGTGAATTGTACTGTCTTGAAAATAGATTTATAGATCTAATTCTATTCAAAAATGAAAAGTAAAAAAAGAAGGCAAAAGATTTGAATTAAAATTTTATAACAGATACATGAGTGTAAAATAAAATGTGAAAATATGCTCAACATTATTAGCTCTTAGCTAAATGCAGATTAACTCTACATACCTACAAAAACATCTAAAATTTTTAAAAATCTGGCAGTTTCAAGTGGTGGAGAGGATGTAGAACAAATGGAATCCACATACATAGTTACTGGGGTTGAAAAATGATGTAATCACTTTGGAAAATCATTCAATAGTTTATTGGTAAGTTAAGCAAATATTAATGTATCCTAAGCCATTAATCTCCCTCCTAGGTAGTGAACAGAAATAATAGTAAATGGCCAAACCCAAAACGATATATACGTTTATAGAAAATTTAGTCATAATTGAAAAAGAAAAAAAAACTGGAAATACATCAACTCCCAGTCTGGTGAATAGACGAGCAACATTTACTACAACTTTCCACATAATGGACTGCTATCCAATGATGTAAAAGAAGGAACAACTGATACATGGCACAACACAGACCAAATACAGATGCATTGTTATGTGAAATAAACTAGACTAAAGAAGCCTACAGGCTGGGTGCAGTGGCACACAACTGTAATCCCAGACTTGAGGACACCAAGGTGGGAGTATCACTCCAGCTCAGGAGTTTGAGACCAGCCTAGTCTCAAACATAGCAAGACCTGTCTTTACTTTTTTTTTTCTTTTCTTTTCTTTCATTTGCTTTTCTTTTCTTTTTTTTTTCTTTTTTTCTTTTCTTTTCTTCCCTTTTTTTCTTTTCAGAAATCTACATACTAAATGACTCTGTGATTTTCTGTAAAATTCTAATTATGACACAAAACAGATTAGTGGTTGCCAGGCAGGGACTTGGGTTGGACATGGTTATAAAGGAATATGAAGGAACTTTTGGGGTGAAGGAAATGTTCTGGAACTTGATTTAAATTATGTTTGTATGACATACCTTTTTTCAGAACTCAGAGGATATATACATAAAAATAGAAAGATTTACTATATGACTTTTATAACTTAAGCCTGACTTTTAAAATATTGCTCCTATTGCCTTCTCAAAATATCTGTAATAAACAAGTGGAATAACTTATATTAAAGCAACTTCCATACTTCAAAACATTATGTAATATGAGCATCAATATAATAAAAATTGCCTCAGACTTTGGGAAAAAATCAGAGTAGTTAATGATTTGATACTAGAATATGATTCTGACCCTCTCTGAGCTTCAGTTTCCACTTCCTTGTTACTGCAGATGTTTGTATGAGAATCAGATGAGGTGATGCCTGGATATAGTCAGGGCATATCTCAGATTGAGTGAGTTCAATCAATGCATGACACATTATTGTTGCTATTTCTGCTGCTACTATTCTTACTGCTACCAGGAGGACTGTCGATACTAAAATTTATAAAATAATGTATTTATCAGACTTTATGGTAGGCATATATTTTAAAGGTTTATTAATATAGAGAAAAACATTTTGATACATGAAATAGAACCTGGTTTGAAGAACTTTGGCAGCTGTAAGTCAGGACTAAGTTAGTAGCCAGGATAAAAAGCCTGGGGCAATTCAAAAAGAAACTTTTAGTATTTTTTCTGTGTTTCTGTATCATTTTATGATTACCTTCATAAAATCATTAATACTCAGTTTTGGGATTACATTTCTCCATTTTTGTCTTTAGTCTGTTCATGACTTGCGGGGAGAAAACATATTCATTGCTTGCTGTTTTTTTTCCTTTACATTCACAGAGGAAACCCAGTGCCTACCACTTAGTAGAAACTCGAGAAATACAAGCTGAGTGCGTTAGAATCATGTCCAAGATTTTTTTCAGCTATATGGTTGTTTTAATAAATTATGATAATATCTCTAAGACACACAATAAATATCTGTAGTCACCTAAAAGGATATTTGATTTTTCTTAAAAAAAATCTGAAAATCAGAAGAGCGTGATAATTTAGAATCAGATTACCCGTCTTTCTTTAATTCTTCACTCTTCCATGTAATTATTCCTGTTTATTCTATTGATGGAGGTTCATATATTTTGAAAATTTATTTTGCTATATATAAAATATTTATTTAAGCTGTTCTAATATATATTTTAATGTAGTAAATTTCTAATTTATTATCTTCCAAATTAACCTTTTTCTAGAAAATTAATTTTTCTGGCTGTTGATCAAAACCAATAGTCCTTTTATGTTCAATGGCAGTTCTAATTAACAAATCATGCTCTGAAATAATATTTTTTTCCCATTGGCAAAGTATATTTTAGTCGACAATTCTAAGATGCATTACATATTCTAAATAAAGAATAATACAAACTAATTAAAAATAATATTTACTTCAACCTAGATATAACCCTATTAACTTTAGCATGCATCTTAAGTGTCTATGTTTAGAAGTCTTATATTTCTATTAACTTATTTTTATGAATGAAATATGTTTGGTGGAGAAAACTTGTAAATTAAAATAAACAAATATATAGAGGGTAAGATTAGCTACAATGCCATGTGCCTCCTCCAACTATTGCTAATAGATTAGCATGCAGCTTTCCAGCTATCGTGTGTGTGTGTGTGTGTGTATATATATATGTATCATATATATGTATCATATATATACACATACATACACACACTTGACATATTTACACACACACACACATATATATCATATATATGAGAGAAAAAAGAGAAAGTGTGTGGGAGAGAGAGAGAATGGAATACTTGTAAAAATGTAGAAGTTCCTAAAATAGGCAATGAGCAAAATGCTGTCATTAAAAGAGGAAAATTAAACCTTTGTGCCAATTCACATTGAAAACTTCCCAAACACCTGGAAACTTTACCTTCAGTTCACTACATATCAGCTTGATGCCATATTTTAGCTGCTACTTTACATTATAATGACATGGTAAGGAAGAGACAAAACTGTTGTTTCCCTGCTGACGATCTAATCAATACACACCTGTTTTCTGCTGGGAACACTGCAGCCGTAGATGTGGTGGCTTTTTAACCTGAAAAACGATGACAAAGTAGCGTGCTGAAAACATATGAATTTGACAAACTTTCACATACTGTTTTCAAATTGAATACGAGCAGTGGGATGCTGGCATAGGTGACGATTTCCTTGATGACAGATTATGATGCATCCGATAAAAGTTACAATCATTCATGAAAAAGAAGAGGAAACCCAGTCATGAGATGAAACTATAGAATATATACTTAATGTTTTCTAATATTATTCAAATGTATTTCATTTTAATATATAAAAGTTTTTTCTAAAAGCAACATAGTTAAAGCCAACACTATACATAGAAGTGGGGTATAGAGAACACATTCGACTTTTTCATGAATTATGTGTGTTAATATATTTCAGACACAATAAAAAGCTCTGAATGTGATGTTTTGGGCAATTGTTTCCATTTTCTTTGAAATTAGTTTTTTATGCAATACATATATAAAGATAAGCTATGTCTGAGTGTAAGTACACCACCAATTATTATTCCTCCAAATTGGGATGTATTACCTACCTCATTGGCCAATTTCATGCAAAATTGAACAAATTGGCCACATGATCAAGTTGCTTTACTACTTAGAACAACCAAAATTAACATAGCCAAAAACAGTATTTAATTTTTGATCAATTCAATTTTGTCATTTATTGAGTGTACTTTTAAAGAAAGTATTTTATATTTGTGGTGAAGATAAATAGCGGTTTAGAAGCTATGCAAAATTACCATCTCTATTAGCAAGTCCAAATATGCCTCTTTATTAATTATCAAAAATAAAATTCAAATCTTTCTATATTTATCTACCAACACACTTATTGATTTATTAGCCAGTTATTATTTTTCACATGTGAGCACAAAAAAATAATGTTTGTCTTCTGGCTTTAATTAAGAAATGTTGATATCAAAATAATCTAACAAAACTATTGCATTTTGAGAGAAAATTACATTTTAACTGGAAATCATGTAGAAATTATAATTTTCAACCACTTATTTTCTGGAAAAAAACCACGTCTTTTCTAGATCTTCTCTATCTTGTTTTTATGGACAATATTATAATATAAAATTTAGCTATTTATACTATTTAGATATAACTATGTTAAAGAATAAATCAGTTCTGAATATGATGCTAAAGATTCCAATGACACATTTCTGTTTATAACAGGAAATCTTAAATGGTACTGCAACAATAAGAAAAAACAAATGAGATTAAAAAGTATTAGCTTTTTTTAAAAACAGTTTAAGTATGTAATAAAATTAATCAATCACCCAGTGGAGGTTTTAAGATACACAAATCCAAATATTTTTTCTGTTCCCAACAGTCAATAGCCCCCCTCAGTCATTTGCAATGTATAATCTGTTATTTACCGAGACAGCAATTAATTATGCTGTTGAATTGCCCCTCCTAGCTCATGTCTCAACTCCAAGTTTACCACCTTAGAAACTTTCTCTCTCTTGGTTTGTTCAAGTATTTTTGTCTTATTTAAAATCAGTCTTGTTTATTTATTTACCTTTAGTTTTGTTGAGTTTTTAGACATCTTAAAATAGAATAGAAGAATATTTAAAGAATTAGATCTCCGATTCACTGCTATTTCCAACATTTCACAAACAGCACATGATATATATTACATGCTAAGTTAATACTAGTGTTTACTGGAATAAAATAATAAATGAACATATGAGTTGTCTAAATTAATTGAGTGTTTAATTGACTCACATTGCCCATGCTATGTAAGCTCTATTTTGACTAATATGGGGACATTTTATATGACACTTTGTCAATAATAAGAATACTGTCAAAATCTAGTCCAAATCTCTAGGACCACTAAGAAGTTTCAGTCAATCTTGCTAACAATACAGTTATTTATCTTTACCTCTTGTCCCCAGTGGGACTTACTTAGTGATGCAGAACAAAACTGCAATTTCAGACTTGGATATTCATCTGTTTGTGAATGCTTGCTCTCCTTGAATATGGCAGAGTCCCCTATAGTAGTATATTATTGCTGCTATGGTAATAACAGTAGTAGAATCTAACATGAGAATTATAGATTCTTAATGCAGTACAGAAGAAAATGTCATATAAACAAAATTACTCTTGCAAATACTTTATGAATCCATATGAATTGCATCTTTAATTACCCCCTCATGATAAACCCAACTCAGCTGGTTTTCCTTCTAGTTTTAAACAGATCATTATATCTTCAGTCAATTTTAAACATTAGAATTGCACTTGGTGTTTTGTCATATTTACATTAATAGAGGACATAAAAGTAATATTATAGTCTCAAATCTTAAGCTCACTTCTGGGGATACTTTAATTGAATGAAAAAGTGAGAATAAATGCCTGCACAGCTAAACTTACTGTCAGGAATAGAATTCAACTCCACTTGAACACATTAAGGCCCCTTTAAGTCCGGCTCCAAAGGGTGTAGGCATTAAGCTGTTCTTGCCTTGAGTTCAAAGAATTATTATGAAATGGAAGAAAGCACCAATAGCAGCTCATTTAGAACTACCTTGATGCTCCTCTTGTCTGTGTTAATTCTCATATATTTAGTTGGCCAGCCAGTGCTTGACTTGTGTTTAGTCCATCTCTACTTTCTTGAATCCCAACTGTGTAGGGATCTGACTCTGCCAAAACCTGGTCTACACCATCTGCTCTGACTGACTGCCAGGATTCCTGGCTGCCCTGACATGCCTAGAGAGACATTCTGTGTGTGTGTGTGTGTGTGTGTGTGTGTGTGTTTCTCTCTCCTGTGAATATTTGATGCTTCTAAATAAGTGACCACTGGATAAAGTAACATATTACAGTGCCCCAGTGATAGACAACAGTAAATTCAACTTTATTGATATTTAAGGTGACTTCCAGCTGTAAACACTCCTAGCACCTAAAGTATGATACCTGGTTTTAGGGGACAATATTGACAACTAAAATTGATAAACCGAAGCATATATCAAGGGGAGCAGTAGGATAATGCTAATTCTTGTAACTATATTAGATAAGCAACACCTAAAGAAATTGAGACATTTATCCTGGTGCACAGAACATTAACAAATAGAATCCTAGTGCTGACTTTATCTTTTTTTTTTTTTTTTTTTTTGAGATGGAGTCTCGCTCTGTCACCTGGGCTGGAGTGCAGTGGCAAGCTCCGCCTCCCGGGTTCACGCCATTCTCCTCCCGAGTAGCTGGGACTACAGGCGCCCGCCACCTTGCCCGGCTAGTTTTTTTTTGTATTTTTTAGTAGAGATAGGGTTTCACCATGTCAGCCAGGATGGTCTCGATCTCCTGACCTCGTGATCCGCCTGTCTCGGCCTCCCAAAGTGCTGGGATTACAGGCTTGAGCCACCGTGCCCGGCCGACTTTATCTTAAGATGATAAAAATAGTTTGAAGAATAAGATTCTACATCCTCTCAGTGAATGTTCATCAAGTGAGAAACTCGAATTCTCAAATCAGTTCAGTTGAGTAAATGTTTATAAAACTGTGAGCACTTGACTATTCTTTGAATTTGGAGTTTCAACACTCAAGACCCTCAGTGTCTGAACTGTTCAAATACATAACGTGGTATCTCTGAATTGATTGATCCATAATATCATCCTGAAAGCATTAACAGACGTCTTTGAAGTAGATATTTGCCTGCAAACGATTTCAAATCACACAGTTTTGTTTTCACTTTCCTCAATTGTGAAATATATATATCTATGATCATATCAGTTTGAGCCCTATTTCTGTAAAATATTCAGCTTTTAAGCTATTTAAAAAACGTCGAAAATCCTGATAATGTTGAAATTCTAAATTATAACCAATATATATGCTTTCTAATAATTTAAAATAAGGGGAATTTAACCCCCTTTCTGATTTTTATATTTATCATTGTTGTGTAGATTAGATTAATGCATTGAAAAATAATACTTTGCTTTCAATTCTGCCTCTTAAGTTTCAACCACTTCTGTAATTGGACATGTTTTAAAGAATAACATTGAAGTGATTCTTGCTTTGAAGATTTATGTTTACAAGATATTCTGTTGATTGTGATATATTTTTATTGTAATTAACACATGACAAGACTTTCTATTGATTATGTTTAAAGCAATCTACAACTTGCAAATATGTTTTTCTTAAAAACAGTATATAAATCATCATATTTTTACTCCATTTTGTGAAGCTGTGGAATCAAATTACCCATAACAAGATATAAGGCAATATAATTAATAAATATTATAATTGTTTAATCTAGAATGAAACTTTACTTCAATGAGATTTGGAATTTTGGTTTGTTGTTTGCTTATACTGAGATGTTAAGTCATTTTAGCAAACATTTTCAAGGCCTCAGTTTTGGAGAACATATACTTTAGGAAATACAAAATTATGCCAAGATTGGAATGTTGAAAGGTATCTCTCTTTCTATTTCCCATTCTCTCTCTCTCACAGATACATAAACACATAGATACAGTCACATGTATTCATACATCCCTCACACACCCATATTAGGGGTTATCCTTTTTTTCCCCATACCAATACTAAAGGAAGAGAGAAATGCATTTATGAAATGAAGGAAGCATCCAGGGGTAACAGCCTGGAAGAAATGATACAGAAATTTGAATGAGATTCAGAAAATTAACAAAACTAGACAATTTGCACAAAGCTATAAATTATTTAGTAGATAATGATTGTCAACTTAGAAAAGGACAGATGATGAATATCTCCATTTCCCTTCCCTTCTTGCTAAAATAAGGATAAGGGGAGAAACAAGAAATCCAAAAATATATACATAAAGAAAGCTTAAGTACATTATGAATATTATAAGAAGGCTACTAAATGATAATATTTATTAGAGCATGTACAATAGGCTAGAGTTCATACTGTACAGTAATTATATAAGAGAGAACCATGGTGGATAGAATTAATAGTGTATTAATCATTAATAATTAATGGTTAAAGAATATTTATATGCCAGATTAGAAATTGCTTAATATTTTGAGTATAAAATTATTTAGAATGTATTGTCATTATATAAGTCAAATGACTAATAATGTTAACAATGATAAAAATCATATGTATATTTTAAAGATGATATGATTGATTTTTTTATTTCTTTTGCTCTCAGCCTCTTGTCTCCTAACCTATTTCATGAAACTTTTTATACCATCAGGGAGATCTTCAGCCTAAAATTCTAACTTATCATGTTTCTAAAAGTCATAAAAATTATCATTTATAATAAATGTTTAATTATCACAAGTCTTTTATTTTATTGATTTTTAAAGTCTCAATGTTTAGCCAGCATGCAATTGAAACCCACATTTGTCTTCTCTTGTCCCATCAAATACACACAAAAACTAATATTTCTTCCTACTTAGATATATACTTTGTTTATTCATTCTTCAAGTATGTATTAATTGAGCATGAATTTTGTGACAGATTTGTTTTTTAAGTATCAATTATGTGCCATGCTAAATGAAAAGCAAGTTAGCATCATTTGCGTCAATTTCTGTAAAAACAAGGTTGGTTATAACTATGATCTAGTGAATGCTATGCAGTTTTCATTCTACATTTTACTAACTTAGAGAGATTTTCTGGTTCTTCTTTTTCCATTATGTAATTAGTATATTATGAGAAGATAAAACATAAATTTTTGTTTGCTTGTTTTTGAGACAGGATCTCACTCGGTTGCCTAGGCTGGAGTGCAGGGTGTGAACAAGGCTCACTGCAGCCGCAAATTCCTGGAACCAAGCAAGATTGAATTTTACTTTATGGGTTACAAATATGGGGTTAAGTCCACCCAGCACAAATCGATAGCCTATAAAAGTCTATAGATATTACAGAGTAAGTGGATAAGATCCTGCGGTTCTCCCCCTTTGGGAGGGGTAATTGTGGCTAATAAGAAACTGATTTTAACGCGGTGCATAAATAATATTTTACAGCTTTCCTTCCAGTTAGAGTAGCCAAGGTAACGAAAGGAAGATTTGCTGGGTGGAGCTTCTAGAAGAGCTATTTAAAAGGTGTTTTCAAAACACGGAGTTGTGTGTGTGTATGTTTATTTTTTTTTTCTTTCAAAAATAATCTTTCTTTCCCTTTGAAATAGTAATTTGATACAGAAGGTGGAAACCACTCACCAAAAAAAGGCAGAGAAGTTGATGATTGTGGTGAGGAAACAAGAAGATCCTGGATCTCTGATGTCCATGGAACTTTTGTAACATCCTTGGACTTCTACTTCAATGATCGTTTTATGTGAAAGAAAGTAAATCACTATCTTGATATTTCCAGTTATCTTGGATTTCTCAAATTATATGTCTTAAATGATAAAGCATCAAAAGGGTTTAGTTTGTGACAACATTTTCAACAGAAAAGTTAGGAATAGACTGAATTTTTAAACAAGGAAGGATATTATCATCTCTGCTTGCAATATTATAAATGTCACTCAGGGAGTTAATTTTTAGAGACAAATGATAAATAACAAGTAGATGCACATTATGTATGTTTTCACATTCTTTAATAAAAGCTGTTTTTCCTGTCTTTAGATAAAATTAGTCAAAAAATACTTATAAAATAGTAATAAAGATGTAGTGGATAAAACATAGTAAAAGCGAAATGGCTCAATAACACAACAGCCCTTTTACTATAGAAGAATTTAATATTGTAGACTAATGGATATTGGTTGTTGCATTAAACAAAATCTATTGACATTTACATGGGTATTTAAATATCCTAATATATATCACATATATATCTATAAAGTTATTTTAGAACATTTTCTGTCTACAATGAGAAGATTATAAGAGCTTATACTAAGAAGTACTAATAACTGTGAACGTTCATTTGAAATTATGTCTTGTTCTTTATAAAAAGGGAGTTTAATTTTGGCTAATGTTGGTATCTTCACTTTGGCATCTACCTTAAAAAATAGTAAAATAATTATTATTACTACAAACCACAGTAATATAATAATTATTAAAATATTTATAAAATAAATGTTTTATGAATTTCTGCTATTTGCCAGGCATACAAAGTTATATGAATCTTTCCAAATACTGATGGTAAGAATTATTAACTTCAATTAGCTTGCATTTTATGCTAAGTGATTTTGATAAAGGCAGAGTTACTTTTTCCAAGTTACGTATCTATTATACCTAAATGGAAATTGCACTTTCTCTTCTCAAATATCTGAGCCCATTCTTTTATGTTACAATATTAACATCTATTTAGAGGTTTATTCTGAAGAACGATGTAATTTGCATTGTGGATTTTGTGAATAAGAAAGGAGAGTATTTTCAATTATAGTCTTAAAATCCTGCTTTCTTTTCAGTCTATCTATCTATTATCTTTCTGTGTATCTATCTATCTATCTAATCCATCTATCTACCTATCTATCTATCTATCTATCTATCTATCTATCTATCTATCTATCTATTTATCTATTTAACATCTATCTGTTTAATTTACCTTCACTAAAATTCACCATTTTGCTATACAATTCTATAAATTTGGACAAATACATAAAAGCATATGTTTATCATAACAATCAAGATATGGAACAGTTTAACTGTTCAAAGAAATTCACTTGTGTAGCCTTCTGCACTCCCAACACAGACAACTATTGATCTTCTTTATATAAATGGAATCATTTAGTATGTAGTCTTTTGGTCTGGATATTTTCATGTATATTGCCTTGTAGATTCATCTGTGCTATTATATATACTAACAGTATGATAGTTTTTTCCTTTTTGTATTTCATGAGTTTACGAGAGTTTGTTATCCAATTACTAGTTGAAAGACTCTTTTTCCAATTTTTGTCAATTATACATTGAGCTACTGTGAATATTTGCACAAAGTTTCTTGTGTCGACAAAATTTTTCACATGTTAAATCATGTTTGATACCAGTTAAACTTTATAAGAAATCGTTCCCACTGTTTTCCTAAATAACCATACCATTTCACATTTCCACCAGAAAGAACAAAAGTTTGGTAACTGCTTCTGTCAGTACCTCAGTACTGTCTCTTCAAAAATTTTTAAATTCCGCTTTTTAAAAAACCACTCTCAAGTGAAAATAACATAATATGAGATTGGGATGTAATTTCTTCAAATCCTATCTCCACTGCAAACTATTTGATCAAGTGCATGAACTTGATTTTTTTTCTTAAAAAGTTATTTATGCTTACTTTACCTGACAGTATCTTTTTAAACATGGCAAATTAATTTTCTAAAATCCTTTTAAAATTTATGCTTACTGTACTTCTGAGCTTTTGAGTTCCCACTCTTTTATGTCATTGTGTAATTACCCAATAAATATAAGCCTTATGTTAACATTAAAAGTAGCATACTTATTGTTATACTTGGAAACTGGGCATTTGGCTTTAACATACAGTGATTTGAAGGCAGATATAAAGAGATTTTTTAAAATGTGGTAAGACATATTACTGGGTTGATCTCTGGTAATCCTGTTATATACATGCATATGGAATGTAAATTTTAATATTTACAAACAAGCAGACACACATGTATATACACATTAATAAAGGCAAAGTTACTTTCTCAAAGTTGCCTGTCTATTATTTCTGAGTGGAAATTGCACTTTGACATACATATACATATATATACAGATTTTTACTTTTTTATTTCTGTGAGTTTTAAGATGACGATTAATTTTTCAAAAGCCTTTTTGCATTTAAATTCATTGATCTTATTGATTTCCATCAAATTATGTTGATAAAGTCATACTGTGATGGTGAATATTGACTGTCAACTTGATTGGATTGAAGGAAGCAAAGTGTTGTTCCTGGGCATGTCTGTGAGGGTGTTGCCAAAGGAGATTAACATTTGAGCCAGTGGACTGGGAAAGGCAGACTCACCCTGAGATCTGGGTGGGTACAATCTAATCAGCTGCCAGCATGGCTAGAATAAAACCGGGCTGAAGACCGTAGAAATATTAGACTGGCTTAGCCTCCAAGCCTATATCTTTCTTGCATGCTGGATGCTTACTGTCCTCAAACATTGCACTCCAGGTTCTTCAGCTTTGGGACTCGGACTGAATTCCTTACTCCTCAGTTTGCAGACGGCCTATTGTGAGACCTCACTTTGTGATCATGTGTGTTAATACTCCTTAATAAACTCCCCTTTATATATTCATCTATCCTATTAATTATGGCCCTCTAGAGAACTCTGACTAATGCATATACTAAATTATGAAAGAAATAAAAAAGTTACAAACTACATATTTTTATTAAAAATTATACATGCATATGCATCTTAGATCATATTATATATACAATGCCCTATTTATATCTAATTGGGTCTTATTCTACAAAGAGTTCTCTGATATGAATATTTAAAACACGCAGATTGTGGATTGGAAGACTCTCAAAAGCTAACAGCGATTATCCACTAGCTGGTAGATTTGTGGTTAATTTATCACATGAGCTCCATTGATTAATAATTAAATATAACTAAACCTTATTTTATTTACTCTTAAGGAATTTTTAAAATTAGCAATAATTTTATGGCAATTAAATTGCATAGACACATGTGAAAACAAACAGCTATAAGTAGGCATAAAGTTAAACATACAAAATGTTGTATTTTTAAAAAGTTACTGGTTAATTTTATGATCCACCGTCACATTTATAGTTTTGCAGACTAACAGAAGAGTATTCATATATTATGCTTCAGTAATCAAATAATTATTTATGCAAAATAAAATAATTACTTATAATTTTTATATTGCCTTTAAGAATTATTTCTGTAAATATAAAGACATATTTAATTATTGGTAGAAGTAAAACAATTATCTGTTCAGTTTTGAAAAACTACTTTAAAATATTTGTTTTTAAGAAATTGTTTCACCAAAGTAAATAAATATTTATAGGAGAGGAAAAATTACTTGGTACAAAACTATTTTTCACTGTGACATTCTTATAAATAATCCTCATGGCATTACTTAATGCTATGAATTTACTTCATACATTGATTTAATTTAATTTAGTCAACTCATTATTTAAACCTATCTTTGAACTTTTAAAGAGGCTCAATTTTCCCTCTACTTCTTCCCAATAGCATCACAGAATTACACAGCAACATAGAATTAGCAGAAAAAAAGCAAGATCTGTTTCCCTTTTTCATGTTCATTTATAATTAATCTCCACTAAACTGCTTTTACTTGTCAGAATCCCTGTGCCATTCTTTCACTACTATGGTTGGCATATTATTTCCTAAATGATTTTTATAAAAATGCCCGAAATGTCACATTTTAGATTCTACTTTTGCTTTCTTCCGGTTTTAGTGATAAAAAAGTAAAAAAACAAAAAAAAAGAAAAGAAAAAAAATGAAAATCCCACTTGCTTTCCTACAATGAATCTGTTTTTTTCTCATTTAGCAAATTCTACCTGAAGAACAACTCGTTTGGACATTTCTTTTTTTTTTTTTTTGAGACGGGGTCTTGCTCTGACGCCCGGGCTGGAGTGCAGTGGCCGGATCTCAGCTCACTGCAAGCTCCGCCTCCCGGGTTCACGCCATTCTCCTGCCTCAGCCTCCCAAGTGGCTTGGATTACAGGCGCCCGCCACTTCGCCCGGCTAGTTTTTTTGTATTTTTTAGTAGAGACGGGGTTTCACCGTGTTCGCCAGGATGGTCTCGATCTCCTGACCTCGTGATCCGCCCGTCTCGGCCTCCCAAAGTGCTGGGATTACAGGCTTGAGCCACCGCGCCTGGCCTGGATATTTCTTTATGTTGAACTTTATTAAACTTTCCATCCTCATTCAGTGCCATAGGATAATGTTAATTTTTGCTCATTTGAGTCTCTTATGCAATCCAGTCAAAAAAATCACTACACTATTTCATAGTGTCTGTTGTTGAGTATTCTGATCACATTACTTATGGTAGACATTTACTACATGCCAAAGGCAGTGCTTCACAACTGCTGTTCATTATGGTTTTTGCCATATCTGTATATTACTAGAAATCATATTTCAACATAAGATCCAAAGGATCACAACTGTGTGCATAAAAATTCATAGAAATAGGCATAATTGATCACCTCCTCTGTTGTTTCTACTAACCAGGTTTGGAATATTTAAGGGGAAAATTAAGTTGTTGCAATTTTGAAGCTGTCAGAAGAATCAAATCTGGCCTATGAAAATATATTTTGTTAAAATTATGCTTAGAAATACAAATGCTGTAGCCTAATAATTTTATGAACAGTTTGAGAAAAAGAATCATATTAACTTACTCATTTTATTACTTGTTGCATTACTAGTATGTGGCATATTGCGTGAGCATAGTAAACAAGCAAGATATATTTTGTGAAATAACTTTAACTTTTAAAAGACATAATTAATAATATTACTCAATATTCTAACATAGTACTATGTATGTGTATATATCATGTGCTAGTATAGTACTAGAATTAATATACACATTCCTTTGACATACTTTTTCTTGTCGATTTCATTTTACACACCTATTTGAATTATTTTTTAAAATTCTTTTCTGCATTCTTCAAATGTTTGCCCAGGTAGGTAGCTCAACAAATTCCTGAATTACATTCTCAGATTCTGAATTAGTGGGTCTGGAGAGGTACAAGGAAATATAATTTTAGAAAAGATCTTTGGTGATCCTAACGAAATCAATAATAATACAATCAACAATATTTTACAAAACTACTTTAAAATATTTGTTTTTAAGACATTGCTTCACCAAAGTAGCAAAAATATTTTAAGACAATATTTATAAGAAAATATTTATATGAATATTTATAAGATATATTTATAAGAAAAAATTAAATATTTTGATATGCTCAATATTTTAAATATGATGAACAGATATAAATAGGTTTTCATATTTTTCTAATTCTTATTTTGCAGTGTAATTTGGTTTTCTTCCTTGTTAGATACAATATAAGACTTGATTTTGCTGGAGTGCATTCTCCAAGATTACCTGTGACCCAGGAAGCTTATAGAACTTGAATTAAAATCTTACAAACCTACTGACACTTTATGTGCTGTTGCAGTACTTCAATTGCATTAGCTACTTATTTTTCTAGACTCCTTTATTCATCTCTTCTTTCTTATTTGCTGAGATACAAGAAACTAAGAGATTTGTTTGTGACCAAGATGGTCTCTTCATCTTCCTCACCTGGACTACACTTTAGACAGGTTTCTCTCTGACTGTAGGTCCCTAATCTCCCTGTTCTTGGAGTGTTTAGTTTAGAAAACTTAGAATTACAAATTCTTTCTCTGTTCTTTTGAGATGTAAGTCTTTTCCCTGTCTCCTACAACCCAGGAATATCTGTTTCAAGAACCTCAGAGCCATCTCTTTGAAATGCAGTCATCAAAGAACAGAGTGTCCCTATCTCCCAGTTTCTGTGAGAGGGTAGGGGCCTAATGTCTGCAGCACCAATTAGCACACACAAGTGGCCTCGTCACTTACACCATGCTTCCCTATAATGTCCTTCAGTACTTTTCCACCAGCTCACTTTTCTTGCTTTTTATTTCAACAGAGTTGAGTTCAATCTTTCTTCCATATTGTAATAGTGTTGAATAAAGTCTTCCTTGTCTGTGTCCAGTGCAATTTTTCTTCAACATTAGTTTTTACCTCTTTTCTTTAACAAGACAAACTCCTATATACCAAGAAGAACCTTTACAATTCAAAGACTTTCTATTTGTAATATCAGAAAAAAACTTCAGCTCCAAGATATCTGATGAGTCAATTGCTGCTTAATTAGGTTTACAATTGCTAGTGATTCCCTCATTATAAATAGCAGTTGATATTGATGTGTCACTTTAACTTATCCTCCTGGTCTCAGGAAACCATAAAATCTCCACCAAAGGTCTCTTTCTACATGCTCCATATTGGTATTAACATTGCTTCCTATTTCAAATAAAGACATGTCAAATATGAAATGAATGGAAACTTCTTTGGGAAAGTGAGCAGTAATTATTGCTCTTCAAAACTCAGTTTGTAGATGCTCTTTCTAAATTTGATGAAAGGAAACAATTTATCCAGCAATACCTTTATACATTATTTTTTAAATATGAGTATCTAATTAAAGAACAATGGCTATTATAAATGAATGTAAAAGTTGATTTATTCTGCCAAAGAAATATGTATTCAACATGGCCAATTTTAAGAAATCATTAATTGAATACTTTGAATTTTCTCTAGACTCCATAATAATATTTTTAAAAAAGAAAATGATCATAATGAAAACTGCTTAAATAAAAATAATTTCTAAGTGTAAATTATAACAGTATTGTTTATGGATTTGCATAATATTCTAATTGTTGCAAGACAGAAGCAGCCATAAGTTGGCATATAAATCATGGTATAAGGGTATTATGGATTTCACTGGGCAGACAATTAAGTTTCAATATGTAAGGGAGTGCTTTGGGAAATTTAAAGTTGTTTTATAACCTCATTATATTAAAATTTAGCTACATAATTGAAGCACATATTCACAGCTTAAGGCTTCCTTAAACCACACTAGAAAATTGTTTAATCTTTGGAAATGGGTTATATAGGCATACTTTAAAATTTTTTTCCTATGAGGCTGAATTTTTTTCTAGTTAGAAAAGAATTACCACACATAATAGTAATTAAAATGTGTACTTATTGCTTACACACCACTCAACAAACAACAAAACAAAATAAAACAACTTTCACCCCCTTTCCATATTGCACACCACTCCTCTCACTTTATCTTTCTTTTCACATTTCTCATAATTAAGACATAACAGCTGTGAATGCAGCTTTTCTTCATATTCTTCATTTCTTGGCCTCACATTCTTCACTTTGTTAAAACGTGTAACATAAAGTCACAGCTATCAGACTCTGTGCTTTGAATTTTCTTAATTTAGAAGTCCTGAAATATCTGCCCAATAGAGGACTTGTTCAATCCCCATTTAAGCAAAGTCTTTAGTGCTACATTTTGAGATGTTAAAATGAAATTAAGTTTCAGCTGTAACAGGTATATTGGATTGTTCCTGGAACTTATAATTCTCTAACATTGGGAGACTGCCCTAAAAAGAAGCTGAGAATTAAATAAAAATAGACTTATCCTGGTCCGATCAGCTTCTCTAGTAGGAAAAACAATAGGCAATGTGGCTGTTTATTAATTTTTCTTAAAGCAAATATTTGTTCTAGTAAAATTATACCTCTCCCCCTCAAATTTTAACCAACTTTCATTTTCAAAACATTTTAGAAGAAACAGTCATGGATAAAAATGACATTTATTTGTTTTAAGCTTTTTAAATAGAAATAAAATAAGAAGAATGTGTCTTTATTATTTGTGTCTAGAAAGACCATTTTTATTTTCAGCTTTTACATTTACTTAGAACTCCCCACATTTTAACATCTTCAAGTACTTAAATGGAAACATTTTTTCTCATAAATTTATTTTTTACTAAATTGTGTGCACGATTGAAATGCATTCTTCTCTTCCAAATATTCATATTGAAATTACTAAAGTATTAATGTTTATCATTAAAACAGTGCAAAATATTGAATATTATAAGATCAGAATTTCTGCTTGCTGAATTCATTCCCACAGTTCTTCAATATAAATTAAGTTTGGAAAATTCAAACTTTAATATACAGTATTTGATTATGTAGCAGTGTTTTAATGATTTATTGGCTGCATAAGTTTTTTACACAGATAGGATTGTAAATTAATAAAAGAAATCCAAGTGATTAGTAGGAGAACGAAAGAATGAGGAATAAATATGGAGCATAGCAATGAGGAGGTGTGGACACATCCATAGGTTCACGACTTTCCTCCTTGATAATACAATTATAAGTGAATCAAGAATACTAAAAATTCAGCAGTCTCCTTGGTCCATGACTTATTTTATACTTAAATTGAGAGATGGAATAACCTTATTACAAATACTAATGATCATCATCTAATTTCATTGGCCTTACATTCTCCTCCATTCAATGTGGAAAATTCCTTTGTCTACAAAATGTTCATTTTTTCTATTTTTAAAATGTAGCCTCTGTATTTTAATCTATAATCTCCTAAAGGATTGAATTATGTGGTTTGGCTTTACACTATGTGAAGATTAAGCATTTCCCTTTGTTCCTTTTAAATTAACCTTCCATTAGTTTTGAGTGATCCCTCCTTCTTGTATTATGAAATAGCACATAAAAAGGATCTTATCAATTTTTACTATACCCTTCACAATCTTAAATAACTCAATTATATTCACTCTATCTCTTCACATTTCCAGGCTAAATAATCTTAGCTTCCCTACTTTCCTTTTGTGTATGCGTGAAGTTTCATTCTACTTTAACCATCTTAAGTGTCCTTTTGTGAACTCTTTCATTCTTATCTTTCCCTGAGGGATATATCTTAAGACAGTATTTCACATTGGAAGATTCCATATATAATTATAACATACATTAGTGCTATTAATTTGCATTTATATACCATTTCATTTATGCAAAGTGCTTTTCAGTTTATCTTCACAATATTGCTGAGAACTTATTAGCATATGTTTTTGGAAAGAGAAAGTACAAAGAAGTTGAAACTAACCCCAAATCACTAGAGGTACATCTAAATCATCTTTTGAAACAAGAAAAAAAATTACCTTTTTCATTTAAATAGTCTATTTAAAATGCTAATTTGATTGATGGGTACTTACTAAAAGCCCTTGTTAATTTTCTAGTAATAGAAGGAACAAGTGAACAAAATGACAATTTTTATATAGTTATTCTCAAACTAGTAAGACCACTTTTTTACGTGTGAGAATGAGTTAGAAACATAAAAGTTTATCGCATATTTTGAGTTTAAAATAATTTTTATCAAACAATGAACAATTTCCAATATTTTAAAAACTCAAAGTAATTGTACTCAAAAATAATTGGGGTGGCTTGAATCTAGCAATACCAATTACATATGTAGATTTCAGCTTTATATCCCAAGAGATGTCTCCTCTCCATCCTGTGTGGATTAGAGGTGGTCATTCTGATGATCTGAGTTACACAACCCTGCTTTAGACACTTGGCTTGACAGAAATTCACTGTATTCATTCCTGGGCTTTCGGTTTCTTTGGTGTAATACTTACAACTAATGTCTCGTATTTTGTGCTGCTCGGACTGGTGAAATCATAAGAGCTTCAAATGGCTTGATCATGAGTTTTAATGTCTTCTCTCTGCTCCTACAAATTAGGTCCCCTAGCCAAACAAACCTCCTTATCAAATGAACCAGGTGAAGCTCCTGCTTATCCCTGAGCAGCTTGCAGTTCTCTACCAGCCCACAAAATGATTCAAACAAGCTCACCACATTCTCCCTCCAGGACAAGAAGACACTCTACCTTCTTGTGGGTCTGCCCCCACAGCCCCGCAGCTATTCATCTGTTATAGATTGTGACCCCTATGTGGAATGCAGTGTCCTTTTCCCTTGCTCAGTGGGTGTGTATGACTCATAAACTTCTGTGGATCTTATCTGTCTAGTGACAGCTGTCATGTTTTTATCCATTGCTATAATCTTAAAGTGAGAATATCTGCTTCATCTAAAGGATGACTAGGAGGCACTAAAACATCACATAATGTCAGTTCTTGAATCACTGGTCACTTTGTTCACTAATGAGCCACAGTCTTAAAGAGTATTTCATTTATTAGCATGCTTATATCTCACACTGATATATTTAAAAATTGTGAAGATGTGGGTTTACAAATAGGCAGGAAGATTTTCTAAGAAGTTTTGTTTTGTTTTGTTAATTATACAGGCCTCTGGAGCAGCCTTTGGAAAGTAATTTCTTGTAACAGCAATTTCAAGGCATCTACTGTTTTTACTAGGGTGCCCAAATTTCTGTATTTGTAAGAACCTTAGTAAAATGCAGCTGATACCAGTTTGGTATGCAGAAAAACCACAAGTTGGAAGAAAAGAATATCTCAGGATTAGAAACAGGGAAGGACCACTCACTAATGAATTTACTGAGAAGACATTATGTAACAAAAAAACACAAATATTAGGCCATTATCTCATTTAATTTTTACAATAATTCTAAGGGGAGTCATGATTTCGTTATTTAAAATATAAGAAGTCTGATTCTGAGAGATATTACATATACTTTTCAAAATGTATACAGCTGGCGAAGAGCAGAACTTTTCTGTTGGTTAAAATACATACATTTTTCATTATAATAGAAAGCCAAAACAACACAAAAATTAAAGAAAGAGAAAGGAAGGAAGGGAGGGAGGGAGCAAGGAAGAGAAAGAAAAAAAGTGAAAGGAAAGGAAAGACACAGATTAGGGAAAAACGGTTTTGTTACCTTTTCTTAAATTAAACATAGTGTGAGTAACTAAAATTATGGCAATAGGACTGTTCTGGAATTCTCTGAACAAATGAATCCTCGGCTTCTTTTTCAACAAATTATTATGGAGACTGGTGTACTAACTACAATTGCTTTACCGTAAGTACCACCATTCATTATAAAGGTAAGCATCTTCTTTACAGTCAGATATTTGGTTTTATTTAGATGTGTTATTTAATAATCTTTTTACACTGAATATTTTACTGATGATATAAGATCTTGTATGGAATAACCTAGAAAATCTTAGAAATGTAATCTGTTTATATATGTAATAAAATTACATATATAGAAAATGCATTCCTAATTCTAAACTTATAATTTTATTATAACAAAGGGAGAGGGTAGTGCTTTAATAAAAAAAGGAAAAATAAAAGTTTCAAAACGCAATGCAGTTGGAATAAATGTTTACCACTTTTTCTTTTTTAAAACAGGAAAGTACGGTGCCCTTTTCAAAAATCTTTACAACTTTTGAACACTTCTAAGTCAATAATCTTGTGTATTAAAACCTTCATTGGAGGTGATGTGACACACATCATTGGTCTTCAGTCATATTTACTATATCATAAAATTATTAGCACATGAATACAGTGTGACATAAAAAAGACTGATAAAAAGTTCTGTCTTCCAACCTGTAAAATGTTTTGCCCAGGTCTCTTGCCTTTGAGAGAAAGTAATCATAACTTTGGTTTGAGGAATAGAAAAGTAAATATGAATGACCTCCACTGTTACTGTCTTAAAAAGATCAAGTTTAGAAAAGCTTCTATTTTTCTTCAATGTTTGTATGACTATTAAGGCAAGTGCTTTTTTAAGATATGTATCTACATACTAGATCCACTTTACAGACTAGTTGTGGGTGTTTCTTTGAATATTCCTCCAGTCTAGTATTTCAAACTTCCCCTATTGCAACAATGCGCCTAGGCAACTTGTCACAAATAGAGGCACTGGCCCTCACTTTCACCTTCAATAGGTCCAGAGTACGGCTCAGGGTATTTGTACTCCCCAGGGATTTACTTTGTATTTGTTGTGAATAATTAGCAATCACTATTTATGTATTAGAATTGAAAATGCTAAAAATCTAGAAAGCTACCTCAAGTCTTATAATAGTAAATTTCTATTTTAGTGATTCTTTTCTTTGTTTTTAATTTTGGATAATTTTATCATTTCTCAATAATGTCAATAATTTCGAGTTAATGTTAAGCAATTTGAACTTAAATCTTTATTCTGTATTTTCTGAATCTGTGACATTTTCCTAAATTCTTTGTAGTTTTTGCCTTATCTGCATATCGCTTTTCTTTGTCTAAGCAGTATTTTTATTGTAGATACTTTTTTTCTATAAACATCTATTAAATCACAGGCATAATGGTTTTGTTGTATGGACCACTACGTGAAACTGATAGGGAAAGCAGGGCAGGGAAGTGCTGGGAGGAGAAGGGCGGGTCCCTGGCGAGGGCTTCACCCCCGGGCCTGGGCCCATGGACCTAGGTGAGGACAGGCACTCCCGCCTTAGCACCCAGATGTTGCATTTCCCAAGACCACCGTTGTCTGCCATGCCCCCATCCTGTGCCTATAAAAACCCCAAGACTCTGGCAGGCGGACACACAACGGGGGAGCAGGCCAGCAGACGCAGACGCAGCACACACGCAACGCACCACAGACGCAGGCAGGCTATCTATCGACCAGTGGAAGGAGGTGGAGTTTGGCTGGGGCAGTCAGAGGAGAGCCCAGAGATTGCAGGGGAAAACTATTTTCCTTCTGACTCCCCCATCTGCTGAGAGCTACTTCCAATCAATAAAGCCTTGCACTCATTCTCCAAGTCCACGTGTGATCTTATTCTTCTGGTACCTGATACAGAAAGCCCTCTGTCCTTTCTCTAAGGCAGGGGTCTAATTGAGCTGACTAACCACAAGCTACCTATGGAAGGTTAAACTAAAAGAGCCCCCTGTAACATATGCCCAATGGGGCTTCAGCAGTAAACATTCACCCCTAGACACTGCCATGGGGTCGGAGCCCCACAGCCTGCCTGTCTGTATGCTCCCTTAGAGGTCTGAGCAGAGGGCCACTGAAGAAGCGAGCTACACTCCCGTTGCATGCCCTATGAGAGAGACAAGGGAACTTTTCCATTTTCAAAACCATAAATATATAACTAGAAAAATTAACATAGTTTGAAAAAAACCTCAATGATCTTAACATTTCATTAGTTGCATGCATACCACACTTTGAGAGGTGTTCTGAGAAAATAATAGGAAAGCCATTGACCACAATACAAATGTTTTTGATAAACTAACTGGTGGCAGCACAACTGACACCTCGATGGACCTTAATGATGGAGCTGAGGCAACACATTCTAAAAAATGAAGTCTTCAAATAAAGCAGTCTTATGGTAGTATGTAAAAGAAAATACAAGACACATAATAGAGGACAATTTAAAATGTCTTGGTATCTATATAGGTATGTGTGTATTAATTCCTAAAGCAGAAGACATTACTATAAACTGAGAGACTTAACTCAAACTTATTATCTTACAGTTCTGGGTGTCAGAAGACCAAAATGCACTTTATAGATTCCAGTCAAGGCACTGTCATAGCTTTGTACCTTCTGGAAGTTGTAAAGGAGAATCTGGGTCTTCTGAATTCATTGGTTCGTGGCCCTTTCCTCTGTCTTCAAAGCACATAAATCCAGCCTCTGATTCTGTCGTAGTCTCTTCTCTCCAACTCTGAAGATCCAGCTCTTGTGATTACATTAGGCCTGGCTGGAAAATTCAGTATAATATTTACATCTTAAGATCCTTAATAAAATTTACCCACAAAGTCCCTTTGTCTTGTAAGATAACATATTTGTAGGTTGTGGAAATTAGGACATGGATATCTTTGGGGGCCACTATTCTATTTACCACAGCATGGGAAGATGAAAATGACAAGAAAATGATAACAGATAGCTAGGTCAGGTAGCGATTAAGGATAAAGGAGGAAGAAAGAGCTGGAGTGTGCACAATGTGTGTATGTATTTGTTAGATGTTGATAGTTAATTCAGCTATTCATATATTGGATACTGTAGACTGGAACTTATGATAGAGCTCAGTGTTAGAATTCTAAAGAACTATAAATTTGGGAACCATTGATATAGAGGTAATAGTTTAATATGTCGAACTGGCTAAGTTTGATAAAAGACAAAAATATGTATAGAATAGAAGACTGCGAAGTGGAGTCTGAAGAGGAAGAAAGGAGAGGTAGTAACGGATAAAAGGAGACTACAGTTACAGTGAAACCTGGGAGGAAAGTGTTTGAAAAAGAGGACTGATAAGGCAGAGAGTCAGATGGGATAGGATCTAAGCAACAGTGACCAAATACTATGGGAAAAAGAAATTAAATAGATTGAATGTATACATGTCTATGACTTTCTGCCAGCCACTCTGCTAGGTATATTAGATAGATTAGGTCCTCTCATTCTTACACTAAAACTACAAAGAACTTAGTATCAGTGACTTTTCACAGATAAGGAAAGTTAGGCTGAGTCTTTTCTTTTTTTTTCTTTTTTTTTTTTTTTGAGACAGATTCTCACGCTCTGTCGCCCAGGCTGGAGTGCAGTGGCACAATGTCGGCTCACTGCAAGCTCCGCCCCCCAGGTTCACGCCATTCTCCTGCCTCAGCCTCCCGTGTAGCTAGCTGGGACTACAGGCGCCCGCCACCATGCCTGGCTAATTTTTTTTCTTTTCTTTTCTTTTTTGTATTTTTAGTAGAGACGGGGTTTCACCGTGTTAGCCAGGATGGTCTCCATCTCCTGACCTTGTGATCTGCCCGTCTCGGCCTCCCAAAGTGCTGGGATTACAAGCGTGAGCCACCGCGCCCGGCAGGCTGAGTCTTTTCATGATAATTTATCTAATAACTGCAGGGGATAAAAGCAGTCATGTCTAATTTCCAAATCTGTGGTCTATTCCTTTCATTATGCAGCCTTTTAGGAGAAATGGAAACCAGATTAGAAATGATTCAATAATGAGGGCATGCAAACAAAAAACAAAAATCAAAATGAAGACAGTGAGTGTAAACTACCTTTTAGAGAAAGAAGAGAAGTGAGAGGAGATAGGTCGCTTGAAAGGCAGTTCTGTAAAACTGTTAAACCTAGGAAACAAGCATTTCCAGGCCAAAGAAATAGAAAACATTTTTCTTAAATGATGTATTTGAGTGCTCAGGATAGAAGACAGAGAAGATATTATTGATGAAAATGAGTTGTTAGAGAGATAGGAAACAAGGAAACCAAACTTTAGATAGAAAAATGAGCCCTAAAAGGAAGCCAGCAAAATGGAACCAAACCTCATCCAGTCATATCATTACGTTCCCCTGTGTCAAATGCTTAACTGCTTAGCTAACAAAAAGTGCAAAATTACTGTCTGTGTCTCCACCTCCACAAAATTCGTGTTGAAATCCTAATTCCCATAGCAATTATATTAAGAGATGGGGCCTTTGGGAATGATTTGGTCATGCCTGTGGACTAGCGCCCTTGAAAAAAGACACAAGAGAGTTTTACTTCAGCTCTCTCTGCTCTTACAACCATGTTATAACACAATGAGAAGTAGATGATCTGTAATCCAGAAGACGGCCTTTACCTGAACTCAACCATATACTGCCACTGTGGTCTTGAACTTCCAGCCTCCAGAATTGTGAGAAATACATTTTAGCAGTTTATATGCCTTCCAGTCTGCAGTACTTGGTTACATTAGTCCAAACTGACTAAGATCCATATGATCTGTGTTATAGTTCCCAGGCATTTGCTCATATAATTTTTTCAGCTTGAAATTTCTTTCCTCAGATTCTGTTAAAATTCTACTCATGGACTAAAAGCCTGCAGGTATGTGATCCTTATTCAGGAGGTAGTATTGATTCTTTCTACAGAAGTATTCTTTTCTGCTTACTTTTTCAGCGTGTGCCTCTCTTTCAGTCTGTTTGCTTCAAAGTAAGTAATAATATTAACAACAGCCATGTTATTATTAGTATTCATAAGTACCAGATACTATGCCATAAACTTTGTATACAATAACTCATTTAATTGTAACACAACCGAATAGCTCTATGTTATTAAAAACGAAAACAAAACTGTGTTTAAGAATACATTTTGAGGCCGGGCGCGGTGGCTCAAGCCTATAATCCTAGCACTTTGGGAGGCCAAGACGGGCGGATCACCAGGTCAGGAAATCGAGACCATCCTAGCTAACACGGTGAAACCCCGTCTCTACTAAAAAATACAAAAAAACTAGCCGGGCAAGGTGGCGGGTGCCAGTAGTCCCAGCTACTCGGGAGGCTGAGGCAGGAGAATGATGTGAACCCAGGAGGCGGAGCTTGCAGTGAACTGAGACCCGGCCACTGCACTCCAGCCTGCGCAACAGAGCAAGACTCCATCTCAAAAAAAAAAAAAAAAAAAATACTTTTTGAAGTTTACCTAACATTATGTAGCTAATTATGAGAGAAAGAGGAATCAATACTTTGTTTTTTGTCTTAGTTCATCTCTGCTTGGAAGCAAGAATAGTTTCCAAAATTGTTTAAGTAAAAACAAGGAAGAATTATTTGAGTGGCATGTGTTTTATAACATGGAAAACTTCATATCTGGGTCTTACAGAGATTATGAACTGGAACAGGTCTGGATCTCTTAGCAACAGATGATTACAGGTCTAGACACTCATGCTCCACTTTTAATGGGATTTCATAACCAATCAACATTTTCTGCATCCCCTTGGGAATTCTAATCTAGAAAGATACCAATAATCCTAAACCACATTATTTTATGAGATCAAGAAATTTAGCAAAGATATAGGAACAATTTTTTAAGTTAATTGATCAAAAATTTAGGAGAGTTAATATTTATTCAGGATTCATTCATTTTCTTTACTTTTTATTATTATTATTATTATTTTTTTTTTGGTACGTTTTTTGAGACAGGGTCTTACTCTATTACCCAGGGTGTAGTGCAGTGGCAAAACCTTGGCTCACTGCAGCCTCAACTTCCCAGGGTCAAGTGATCCTCCCACCTCAGACTCCTGAAAGGCTAGTACTACAAGCATGTGCTGCCACACCAAGAGAATTTTTGTATTTTTTGTAAAGATGGGATTTTGCCATGTTGCCCAAGCTGGTCATCAACTCCTAGGCTCAGGCAATCTGCCTACCTTGGCCTACCAAAGTATGGGGATTACAGGCATGAGCCACCATGCACAATCCAGGATTCATTTTCTTACATGAAACCATTTAAGAAAAAAAAAAGAAGAAGAAGAAATTAAAGGGAAGGTGAAAAACATATTTTGCAGAACACAGATGCAGTAAGAAAATTTAAAACTCTGCAGGGTGCCGTGGCTCACACCTGTAATCCCAGCACTTTGGGAGGCCAAGGCAGGTGGATCACCTGAGATCAGGGGTTCAGAATCAGCCTGGACAACATGGTGAAACCCCGGCTCTACTAAAAATACAAAAATTAGCCGGGCATGGCGGCACATGCCTGTAATCCCAGCTACTTGGGAGGCTGAGACAGCAGAAT
>NW_012117477.1:2470143-2492364 GCF_000951035.1 Colobus angolensis palliatus
AAGGAAAGAAAACCTAAAACTCTCAACTGGTGAGAACCTGAGATAACAGGGTTATCAGAAGCCCTGCTCACTTTACTGGGGCATGTTATCTTTGCTTGTCTCTGCTTCTCTGGGTTGATTTCCTTCTTATCTCTTTCCGCTGATGGATTTTCTTGTGTTTCAAATAGTTTCATATAACTTTTACTTAAATTTTCATCATAGATTATATTACTTGAATATAAATTTCTTATTAAAATAAACTGATAAATCCAGCTTGGATTGGTTGTTCACTCATTTTTCAATCAGCTAGAGAGAGGGGCTTAATGTCCCACATTCTACAACCAATTCAGGAGGCGCTGGGAGAGCATATAAAGCAAGAACATGACAACTGGATGATGACCCTCCATGAAAAAGGCACTTTAGTGTCAGCAAATCTGTCCAAGAGTTATTTTCCTATTTTCTTCCTAAGGGTAGTGCCAACAGCACTCATGTACACTCTTAATTATAGACACATTCATAATAAACATATTCATTTAATTTATATTTAGTAGTCTAACACATAAGGCTATATAATAAAGTAGTTTAATAAGAATATTTACAAAAAGTGAAATAAATATTTCTGTTTTTGAGACTTTTATTCTTGTCAAGCTCTATCTTAAAATACAGCAATCCAGTGATTTGCATTAGCTTTTTTACCGAAGGGAAATGTTTCTAACATCCATAATAATATCCTTATGTGCCTATGTAAGCCTGAAAAATAATTCCAACATTATGACTGATGAATTTTTGGCTGTCTCAGGTTTTAAAATTGATTGGAGAGAAGTGAAAATTGTAATACAACTTGCTTTGTCTGCACAGCATGCCTTCTAAGTAAATCACTAAATGAACACCAGAGGGAATTAAATATTTTGGAACACTACAAAAATAAATTTGAAAGAAAAATAAAACTTTAAATGAAATATGTATGGATTTTCTTAAGTCTATTACGACATAACTATTAAACTTAAAATAGAAGGATATATTGGTTTTTAAAGATAATAGTACTTTAGAAAAAGAGATTGATTAGTCAGATTTTTGCTCATTTTGTTTTATGGTTTAGAAAAAAATTTTAAATTGTTTCTTTACAACATGACAGCCCAAAATTTATTACATCATATCTTTTTGCCCAACACTCATATTTCCAGAGGCAGAAAGTTATTCTACATAACTTCTCAAAGTGAACTGATGCCCTTTTGAAGTCAGGGCTTTAATCTGCATATGGGGAACCAGGGCTCCATTTCCTGGGCACAGGCAACTCAAGTTGTTGTCAAGCTGATGACCTGCTTAATTTAATCCCTAAAGCTGATCTGCTTGTGTTTCCTGTCACAGTGATTTCCCTTTTGAGTGGGTAATCTGATTTGCCTTAGATTACTGAAGTCAGTAGTTGATCTGAATTACGCTTGAGAGGTCATGAATTTACATTTTGGATGGTAGAGTTGGTCATTTCCCCACACTAGGCCTTTCCTTTGATTTTTTTTTTTTTTAATTTGAGAGTTCACCTAAGGAGAATAAAATTTAATAGTCATGCATATTTTTAACAAACTATTTAACATGAGCAACGTGGAACCAATATAGATCATGCAAGACTTCACATTCAACAGATTTAACAAAGGATTTATACAGAGAGTAAGCCTTTTTCCATGTTATACTCATTTTTTCTATTTCTTTTCAGTTTGTTTCTCTTACCATCAACACACAGCTACCCATATCCATAATCAGAGAGGGTTACAGAGATAGAGGAGTGAGGGTAACCCTACTCATGGGATAGATTCTTCCAACTTGCAGTTTTTCCCATCAACTCTTGGGAATCTCTTTGGGCATCTTACTTCTTGTAAGTTTGTAGCACCTTTTGACTTATCAAATCTGTTCATTCACCAAAGTGTCCTAAGTGCCAGGTTTGTGCCAGTCACTTGCCAAGTACTGTGTTAAGCACTGAGCAGATAATAATGATCACAATATGAGTGTATGCCCACATTGAATGTAGAACTCAATCTTAACAATCTCCAGAGGAATCTAGGTGTTCCCAAAATCTTGCTGCCAAGGTTATTGAAGTGATCAGCATCCACAGATGGCAAATTAGACAAATCATTTTTTTATGTAAGTCATGCATATCAATGTGGGGAGAGAGAGGATTATTAGCAGTTCTATCTTCTTTATTCAAACATATCCTAGTAGGTAACAATACCACACAATAAACAAACAAGTTCTAAGGAAATTAACAGGAAATGTAGCTTTATCTAAAACAGGTACTGCCCTAAATTCTGGTTATCATGTTAATGACACTGAGGAGCAAAGAGAAAATAAACAATTCAAGATTATTTTTGATACTCCTGTGTTAGCTAAATGAAATAAAGTGAGTGACAGTATCAATGGTGCTTTTCAGGGGTGTGTACAGCTACCCTAGCTTGGAAGATCATCGGTGGCCTGACTGTTGTTTCAATCCTGGGTTTATCATGAGACTTTCCTATCTATTGAAGAAGAAACACAGAAGAATAGAGAATTGTAAATCTCTTATTCATGGGGGTGGGTGGGGGACATAGGTCAAGGATTTTTAAATTGAAATTTTAACTTCCAAACTCTTAGAGGTGAGGATCAAGTATGACCACATCAGTTTTGTGTATCTATGTTCCTTGCTGAAACGAAAATATAAATTTGTTTCCTTTCTTCTTTATTATTATAACAGATCTTAACCAGTGTTCTGATATTTTGGCTGTAAGGCTATAGACACATTTGTTTATCATCTATCTCTGCGCCTCAATTAACTCAACTGTAAAACAGAAGTAGCATAAATATGTACCAAAGAAAGAAACTTTTAGTATGAGGAATATGAGCCTCATTTAAACTATCAGGCCCAGAGAGGCATTGAAAAAAGACAGCACTTATATCCCACTGCCCTCTTTGAACTAAATGATCTCTTGAAGCTGCTTGCCGTGTGACTCCAGACTGACTAATGACACAAGTCACTATAAATTAACCTAACACTGTCACATGCTGGACATCATGACTCTCATCCTACAGTTTAACAATGGATAGAAATCACTAGTCAATGTCATTTCTGTAAACCAATGAGAATTCCTGATGATTTTGTATCAGCCCACTCCTTTTCTTCATTTTTGCCTTTAAAAACCTGACAATAATTGAGGTCAAACAGAGCACTTCCCAAGGTAACATAAAAATGTTTCCCAGGCAGCTGAACTCACATTGGCCCAAATAAAAACTCTTTAAAATTATATTTTGCGCCTTAGCTTCTTCCTTTAGGTCAACATACCTCATAAGTTATGAAAATTAAATGAACTAATATATGGAAATTTATATACAATTTATAAGATCAATACCAGTGTATCTCATATACATAATTGTATATTCATAAATAAATTACCAAAGAAAATTATAATGTATCTATCTGAAAACACCTGGCACAATGTCAACAACATTTATTTATTTTATGAGTTTCAAATAACTTATTGCAATGAAATAAGACCAATTATATCAGTTTCCCAGGACTATGAAAACAAAGTACCACAAATTGGATGGCTTAAAGCACAGACATTCATTCTGTCACAGTTCTGGATATTTGAATTCCAAAACGAAGGCGTCAGCAAAGTCAGGCTCTAGGGGAAGATCTTGCCTGGTCTCTTCCAGCTTGAGGATTTTTTGCCTGTACTCCTGGCATTCCTTTGCTCCCAGACGCATCACTCTGATCTCTGCCTCTGTCACCACGTGGTCTTCTCCTTGTTTGTTTCTCCTGTGTCTTTATGTCTGCTCTTCTTACAAAGACACCAGTGACATTGTATTTAGGGTCCACCCTAAGCCAGTGTGACTTCATCTTAACTTGATCACATTTGCACAAAGCATGGTTTAGGGTTTGAGAACGTCGTTTTTCTTTTTGGTTTTTGTTGTTTGTTTGTTTGTTTTAATGGCAGGGAAAACAATATACAACAACAATTCCCCTCCTTTTTTTTTTTTGAGATGGAGTTTTGCTCTTGTTGCCCACGTTGGAGTGCAATGGTGCAATCTCTGCTCACTGCAACCTCTGCCTCCCCGGTTCAAGAGATTCTCCTGCCTCAGCCTCCCTAGTAGCTGGGACTATATAGGCACATGCCACCTTGCCCGGCTAATTTTGTACTTTTAGTAGAGATGGGGTTTCTTCATGTTGATCAGACTGGTCTCGAACTCCTGACCTCAGGTGATCCACCCTCCCTTGGCCTTCCAAAGTGCTGGGATTGCAGACGTGAGCCACCACACCCGACCTATGGTTTTGTATAACAGTTAGTTTGAAAAACTCATGTGTGGATAGCACAACAATTTACTGAGAACTTTTTAAAGACTGGTCACTCTATTTAAAATATTCTTTCTTTTTAAAATTAAAATGTGTGTGAATGGAAAAGATGGATAGACTGAGTTATAATCAGGCTTGATCAATAAGACACTACTCCTCACTTCATTGTACACTTGATTTGTATGTCTGTGTATTAAAGTCATATGTTTACATTGTATACACTCAGGCTGTAAACACATGTGCATCAGGTTTATTATAATTTTCTTGATGTTCTCAATAGTTTAAAAATTTTTTGAAAAACTATAAAACTAGCTACAGAATTATTTCACAATAATTGCTTAGAATTAGTATTCTATGTGAATGTTTATAATTCATAGCTTCATGTAACTGGAAAACCCTTAAATGACAGACGTTAGTACAACATTTTTACCTGACAGGCTATATGATATCCAACATATCTCTTTGGCAAAGATATGTCAAATAAACTTTTTAGTAAAGTCAAGATTTATATATTCAATTTTATATTCAGTATCCATATCCTAATAAATAGTGTAAACTATTCCTTAAAGTCATCTTAATTATATTGATTATATATAAAATGTTTAATGAAAGATACAGAAATGAAAACATGATCCTTATTTCCATTCTTATGTAATTAATGAAAATACATTAGAAAGCATGTCAAGATGAAGATGGTGATTATATTTTTAAGTGAGTAATTCTGATGAATTGGACAAATCCTTAAGAAACCCCCAAAAAAACAGACATAGAAAATTTAATTATTGAATGTTCAATTCCAAATATACTCTTACCCTTTAAAAATATTACCATTAGAGTAAGTAAGATTATGTCTTAATTACTACTTGCAGATCTCAAACACTGTTTCATTTACTTGGAGGAGGACAAAAAGGTAGGAGACTGTCATTTCTGGACAAGATAGTAATTTAAATGTGCCAAGAATTCAGCCAAAACTCTTAACAGACAAGAGCAATGTTCCACTATTTTTTTTTAAAACGTTCTCACTTATTTGTCTTACACGTCTATGTCTCATTATCCCACGGCATGGCTTGTGTGTTTTGACTCAAACCAACTACCCAAACTTAGGAGAATGATTAGAAAATGTTTCCTTTTGTAGCTTCGACATTATTTCTGTGCTTCAGCTTTTGAAACATAGTAAAGAATTATGATTTCTATGTTGAAAAGGGCCAACTTTGTTAATGGCTAGTCAGAATTTTTTGTTGCCAGTAATGTATTGTTTAGAGGAATATTTACACAGTACTTATGAAGTCTAATTAATATACTTGATTATTTTCATCTAAGAAGAGCATTGAATGTTTTTCCCTGATATTTCCATAATATTTTGAGAAAGGAAATAGTTCAATAACACAATTGAGCAAGACAAGCTTCTATTTATTGGCCGATACTATTTTTATATTTCATATGTGCCTGGAGACTATAATCAAAAAAAATAAATATATATGGACTGTTTATATTGTAAGAGAGAAAAAAATAACTGTTTACTTTTACGAATATCCCAATCTTCTAATCATAATGTACCTTTACTTTTATGTGCCAATGAAAAGAACACTTCCTACAAGAAAAAGTCTAAATATGTTGAAGAAATTATCCCTATGATGGAGTTTTATAATATAACTTTAAAAAAGTACGTGAACATACGCCCATACAATGAGCACAAGCCAATATCACTAAATTGTATATCATTTTAAGGCATAAAAAATCCTTTTACTGGTGCTTGCATTTAAGGGTGTAATTTGAATACCTAGGAAATCAATATCTGCTTTACTATGTGATTACAGTCAAATAATTGAAGTATCAGACAAGCAGTGAACCACAGGGTTTTTCTGTGCAAACAGCAAGGCATTCTAACTACAAAGCTCCTCTTAATGCTAGTGGACCTCAGGTTGTAATTACATAAAACTTTTAAATGTACTATTTTTTCCAAAAGATCCTGTTGGGGTAATCATTCAAGGGAAGAAAAAAATTTCTAAAAATATCAGAATTGACACTTCCTGCTGAGGCAAGAAAGAAGGAACGGTTTAAAGGTAAATTGATAAGGAAGATTCTGGAGGACTCTCATTCACAGCACCTAACAATGCCATCCTCCTGGTCATTTGGAGCATTTCGTGCACAGCTTGGAGTACCTTAGAAGCATTCAGCTTCATTGTTCACTAGATAATCAGGGATGGTGCTTTTTCGTTATTCACTTCCAAAGGCTTAAATCTCTCTTTCTGGACGACTCTCATATCTTCTACTGAAAATACTTTCTATCTGATCAGAGTAAATTCTTCGAAACTAGAGCCAGTGTGCTATTGCAGCCACTGAGCCAGTCCTTACTGGATCCGGATCAAAGACAAATGTGCCTACAGGGACAACCAGGTTGGGTTGAAGTTAGACAGGACAAACGGTTAAAAAATGGCAACTGATACTTAGTGTCAGGGTTAGGTTGGAGTGGACTCAGAGTACGACAAACAGAATGTCCTCTCTATGCTGTCATTCAGCTTCAGTGCTTTAGTGGACGTTTCTGTGTGTGAGAAATTCGGCCCAGTTTTTCTGATCTTTAAATTTAAAAAAAAAAAAAAAGAATTTTACACATTTCTGTAACATGTTTCAACTTGCAGATACTGACAAATTGGCTACTAGCTAACAGGCTTTTGTGGGAAAGTAATTTCTTCATAAATTTATATGTAAATTATTTTGTGTAGTAGTCGTTTAAAGTAATTATAAAGCATAGAAATTAATTTTATTTATTGCTGTATAACATTGATAACTTACGATGTTACTAGAGTTACCAAACATATTTTTTGTACACATAGAGTGATACTGCAAAATTAAAGTATTTGAATATGCTTTATAACTCTAATTTCCCATTTAAATAAAACATTTCATTGGCCTTAAGAGAAGTTGAGTTAAAGGCTCTTACTTTTGACAATGCACACTGTAAAAGCTTCCATGTAATGTAATCTATAAAATTACTTCCTGATTTCAAAGATATTTCCAATTTGGATGATGTCCATCAATTTCAACTCTATACTTATTGCAATGAGGTCATTATTTTCCTCGTATTTCTTGATTAAGAAAAAAATATATCATATGTGATATTGTTTAATTAATAATAATAATTATTGCATTTTAAGCAAAAGACTATATTTTAACAAATATTTTATCATATTCAGTCACTTAAAGTCCTTGTTATATTATTTCTGTATATTATGTCTATTTCTCTACAGTATAGTGGGCATTTTGTCAAACAACTCAAACTAAAACTTTAAATTTCATGATTATAACTAACATGTTATATAGTACGTGCTGAAGGAAAGAGAGGACTAGAGAGTATTCTAAGTTGTTTCTCCAATGTCTAGGTTCTAGAGACAGTGTACACTTTTTCTTGATCTTCAAAAGTAATATAGGAAATGAGTAGTCACATGAAGAGTGTCATAAAATTGTGCTTGCTGAGCATGGTGGTGCATGCCTATAATCCCAGCTACTCAAGAGGCTGAGGCAGGGTTTAGTAAACTATGGTTCATTAATATATAAGGCCACATTACTAAATTATTTTCTATTAATTACATTGATTTTTTTTTAATTACATTGATTTTATCAGCAGGCTTTTGATACCTGCCCAGCAATTTTAGCCTGTTTCTTTGTTCATAACACTTGAGCCATTACCATACTCTCCTGCATGGCTGTTTTGTACTTTCGAACAATATTTAAACAATTACAAATAAACAAATGTCTACGATTTCAAATAAGCACATTTTTTTCTTGATATTCGAGACCAGCCTAAGTTTGGAACTAATTAGTTATTCTTGCCTTATTTCATAATCCGTGGTATATACTCAATATGTAAGCCATATATACTCAATACACGTAATATAACATGATGAATATCTAAAGTACTCTATCAGATATCTTAAATAAGACTTACATTTATGTCTCAAAATTTGGTAAGTTTCTACGCATTTTCTGGAATACCTTTCTTCTGACTAACTATCCTTAAAAATGTTACCTAATTATAATAGATGAATTATTATTTGTTTCTTTGTCCCAATATCAAAAACCTCTTTTTATATTTGATAAACTTGGTGGATGACAGATGTTGTCTCACACTACAAAAACCCAAATATCTGATATTCATGGCTTGAAGTCTCCCATACAATGAAAACGCAGGAGTGACCTTTGCTTGGGAAGTGAAATGTACCTCCTCTGTATTTTGAATTGGAAGCTAAGGTTAACAAAAAGCAAAAGAGTGAAGAAATGCTAGTGTTGACAGAAGTGGTAGCAGTGGTATACAGTCTACAGACAGAAGTAACCCTGTGAGCAAGGGTAGTGTCCTGTGTCCTTTTAATGGATAGGTTATATCTAATGTTCTGCTGGTTGCTGTAATGTTATTCTTGCCTGTGGCTTGGGATGCATGGCCTTCTTTTCTCTTGTTTGTTTCTATATCCTGGTTCTTCAATTGTACTAGTATTTCTGTGACCTTTGCATCTTTCAAATAATTTATTTTTTATTCAATCACAAATCAGTTTTTATTGCTTGCAACAAAGAAACTGGAGAATAACATACACTGGTAATGGGACTGGGAGAGTAAAGGCAACTGGTATCCAGCTGTTGCCCAAGAATTTCTCTGTCTCATTAAATAAAAATATTATAGAAATATGTAGATTGTTTTCACCTGTTAGGGATGTTAATTTGTCTTTCCCATTTTTCCCTCCAGATTCTTAATTCTTAATTATTAAATTTTGTGCAGTAATTTAAACTGTTTATTAGTTTATTATTTTAATGTATATATTTTTGAGAAAAGATCTCACTCTGTGCCCAGGCTGGAGTGCAGTTGCACAATCAGAGCTCACTGCAGCGTTGTCTTCCTGGGCTCAAGCGATTCTCACATCTCAGTCTCCTTAGTAGTTGGCACCACTAGCATACACTACCATTCCTGGCTAATCTATTAAATTTTTTGTAGAGATGGGGTCTCATTGTATTGCTCAGGCTGGTCTGGAATTGCTGGGCTCAAGCAATCCTCTTGTCTTGACCTCCCAAAGTGCTGGAATTACAAGTGTAAGCCACTGTGCCCAGCTGTAAAGATTTTAATAATCTTCTCCTATCAAACATAAACCTCCACATTAGTCTACAAATTAAAGATATTATATTGATAAAACAGGAAAACAGAAATTAATAGACAAGCAATATTCCCATGAGGATAAGAGATAGATCCCATAACATGTAGAGGTTTGACATCTCTGTAAATCATCTGAGGAAAAGGGATTTATGTACATGTTGAGATATTCCCCTCAAAATAAAGGACAATTTTCTTTATCTTGTGCTCTGCTATTTATTATGGGAAATATTGCCTGGTGGACTTCATTTATAGTGGAAAGGCATCATATGATATGTTTTGACCTACTGACACATAAATCAGGTGATTAATATATACATTTTATCATTTTTAATTCTATCAAGGCAGAACGTGGTAGCTCACATATGTAATCCTAGCACTTTGGGAGATGGTGGCGAGAGGGATCACTTGAGCCCAGGAGTTTGAGGCCAACCTGGGCAATAAAATAAGAACTTATCTCTAAATAATAAATAAATAAATAAATACTAATTTTATCAATTTAATGGTCAAAATTTGACTTTCCTTATTATTAGTGAAAGAGTATCATAAAAGATCATTTAAAAAGTGCGTTTTGAAGGTATTGATTTTATTTGTATAAAACTATTACCCAAATATCTTTATTTTTAGGTAGGCAACATACTTATTTTTGCTTTATGGTTTCTCTCATTCTCTATCTCTTTCTCTCTCTCTCGTGTGTGTGTTATGTATAAGGTCATGACCCCATATTTTTATTTTCTACATTATAGTATGTAATAATTTTGGAATTTTTAATATAATTAGTGATTTAGAAATATAGGGGTTGGGCGCGGTGGCTCACACCTGTAATCCCAGCACTCTGGGAGACTGAGGCAGATGAATCATGCAGTCAGAAGATCGAGACCATCCTGGTTAACACAGCGAAACCCTGTCTCTACTAAAAATACAAAAATTTTAGCCGGGTGTGGTGACGGGCACCTGTACTCCCAGCTACTTGGGAGATTGAGGCAGGAGAACGGCGTGAACCTGGGAGGTGAAGCTTTATTAATGTAAGCACTTATAGTTATAAATTTTCCTCTTAATACTTCTGTCACTGTTTCCATAGGTTTTGTTATGTTGTATTTCCATTATAATTTGTTTCAATGAATTTTTAAATTTTCTTCTTAATTTCTTCATTGACCCACCGGATATTGGGAGCATATTTTAAAATTTTGATGTGTTTATATAGTTTCCAAAATTTCTAGTTTATTCCACTTTGGCCAGAGAAAATGCTTGATATTATTTCAATTTTTGAATAAGACTTGTTTTGTGAACTAACATATGATCTATCCTTGAGAACAATTCATGTGCTGAGCAGGAAAAAATGTGTATTTAGCAGCCATTGGATAAAATGTTCTGTTAATACCTATTAGGTCAATTTGGTCTACAGTGCAGATTATGTCTGATTTTTTTTGTTGATGTTGATTTTCTGTCTGGAAGATCTTTCCAATGTTGAAAGTGGATGTTAAAGTTTCTAGCTATTATTGCATAGAGATCTATTTCTCTCTTTAGCTCTAAAAATATTTGCTTTATATATATATGTATAATATTATATTTATATATATACATATATTACATTATATGTATACACACACACACACACATATATATATATATATATATGGGTGCTCCCAGTGCTGGATGCATATATATTTACAATTGGTATGTCCTCTTGTTGAATTGACCCCTTTATCATTATATAATGATCTTCTTTGTCTGTTCTTAAAGTTTTGTCTTGAAATCTGTTTTGTCTGATATACTTATAGCTACTCCTGCTCTATTTTGTTTCTATTGGCATGAAATGTCTTTTTCCATCGTTTTATTTTCAGTTTATGTGTATCTTTACAGGTGAACGTGTTTCTTGTAGGCAACAGATCATCGGGTCTTACTCTTTTATTCATTCAGTTTTTCTATGTCTTTTGGTTGGATGGTTTAGTCCATTTACATTCCATGTTACCAGTCACAAGCTAACACTTACTCATACCATTTTGTTGTTTTATGCCTGTTTTGTTTTCTTCTCTTTTTTCTTTCTTTCCTGTCTTCCTTTTAGTGAAGGAGATTTTCTCTGGTTGTATGATTTAAGTTTCTGCTTTTTATCTTTTTTTGTGTATCTATTGTATATTTTGTGATTTGAGTTTATCCTAAGGCTTGCAAATACTATCTTTTAACTCAATATCTTACACTAATGACAACACTAATTGCATAAACAAAGAGGCAAAAGGAACACCAGCAACTCAGATTTATGCCTTTTGAGGCTATTTCACAGATCCTGTAAGCATGCTTCATTCTTTTTTATTATTTTTTCTTTTATGTACTCTGACTGTGTATTTCCAAGTAGCCTGTCTTCAAGCTCACTAATTCTTTCTTCTACTCGATCAATCCTGCTTTTAAGAGACATGCATTCTTTAGTATATCAATTGCATTTTTCAACCCTAGAATTTCTGCTTGATTCTTTTTACTGATTTCAGTCTCTTAGTTATATTTATCTGATAAAATTCTGAAATTTTTCTCCATGTTGTATTGAAATACTTTGGGTTTTCTCAACACAGTTACTTTGAATTCTCTGTCTAAAAGGTCACATATATCTGTTTCTCCAGGACTAGTCCCACATTCTTTATTTAGTTGATTTGGTGAGATGATGTTTTCTTGGATGGTCTTGATGCTCCTAAATATTTGTCAGTGTCTAGGCATTGAAGAGTTAGGCATTTATTGTAGTCTTTGCAGTCTGGGTTTCTTTGTGCCCTTCCTTCTTGAGAAGGCTTTCTAGTTATTTGAAAGGACTTGGGCCTGAAACCTAATAATGCTGTGGTTCTTGCAGACTCATGGAAGTACCACTTTGGTGATCTTAGATAAAATCTAGAAGTCTCTTGATTACCATCCAGAAACTCTTGTTTTTTTCCCTTACTTTCTCCCCAGCAGAGTCTCTTTCTCTGTGACATGTTTCCTGGACTTGGAGGCGAAGAGACACAAACACTCCTATGGTCACCACAACCAGAACTGTGCTAGTTCAGACCTGAAGTCAGCACAGCACTTGGTATCACCCAAGACCAACTCTAAAAACTACCTGGCTACTATCTAAGTTCACTCGAGGCCCTAGGGCTCTACAATCAGCAGGTGGCAAAGCTAGCCAGGTTTTCGTTCTTCCCTTCAGGGCAATGAGTTATCCCAGGCCCCAGGTAGGTCTAGATATGTTGTCTGGGAATCAGAGATTGAAATAAAAAACATAGAAAATTATCTTATGTTCTATTCAACTGTGGCTAAGCTGGCACTCAAACCACAAGACAAAGACTCTTCCTGTCTTTTCTTCTGTGCCCACCACTACCACCAGCCTATGGGGGTTCTGCCAAGTCACAATCAATATTCACTTAAAGCCCAGGGATTCTTCAGGTAGCTTGTGATGAATGCTGCCAGGTCTGAGACTCACTCTTCAGGGCAGTGGGCTATCCTCTGGATCAGGACAGGTCCAAAAATGCTGTCCAACAGTCTAGGCCAGGACTCAAGGACCCCAAGAGTCTGCTTAGTGCTCTACATCACTTGGCTGAGGTGATACATAAGGTACAAGACAGAGTCCTGTTGACTTTTTCCCTGCTTTCTCAAACAGAAGGGTTTCACCATAGTCACCACTGCTGGAAATGTGCTGAGTCACACCTGAAACAAGCACGTTTCAGAGCCCAGTGCCCATGGCATATTACCTGGGCATCACTGTTGGTTATTTAGGACCCAGGTACTCTTTAGTCAGCAAATGGTAAATCCTGGCATGTCTCCACCATGATAGGGCAACACTGAGTTCAATGTAAAGTCCCTCAGTCACTGCTTTCTCCCTTTCCCAAGCACACAGATTTTTCCACACTATAGGACCACTGCCATTGGTAGGGGAAGGGTGGCACAAGCACTCCCTTAGCTACCCCAGTTGGTGTCTCAGTGGGTTGCATGCCTACCCCAGTCTACTAGCTCTGCATCCAGCTCAGAACTAGGACTTTCCCAGGAATTTCAGTCCTTGTGGTCTATACTGCCCCTCAAGTTCACTTGGGGTCCCAGAGCACTTCAGCCGTGGTGGTGATGTTTGCTGGAACTCAGGCTCTGTCCACTGGGATGGACCATTCCCTTCTAGATACAGCCATTCCAAATGTTCCCTTTCTGGGCAGAGGTCAACTGAGTACAATCCAGTTCTACTTTCCAGTATGACAAGGCATCACAGTTCAATGATAACCTCACAATTGTTGTGCTCTCCTTTGAAGTGCAGATTCTTTACACCATGTGGCCATTGCAGGGGATGGTGGAGGGATGATGACAGCAACTCAAGACTTTCTTTTCTGCTTTCTTCAATGTCTCTTTCAGTGATATCAGGTTAAAACTGTGTACCATGATTGCTTGCCTACTTTTTGGTCCTTGTGATGATGGTTTTTCTGTGTAGTTAGTTGATAAAATTTGGTGTCTCCATTGGAGGAACAAAAATGTAAGATTCTATTTGGTCATTCTGCTCTGGAGGATTTCCTTTTGTTATTTATTTCTCTCCTCCTTCCTTTCTTTCTCCCTTCCTCCTTTTCTTTCTTCCTCTCTCCTATTTTTTCTTTGTGTCTTTGTTTCCTTTGTTGTTGTCACTTGTCACAGCCTTTCTTTCATAGTTTTACTTCCAGGTGATCTTTTAAATTCCTGGCTACTTTTTTCATTCTCTATCTAGTGGGCTTAATATATAGGTTGATTCAATTGATTTCCATTATTTTTATATAAAAATAAAATATTGCTGTTGTTTCTCAATTCAAGCAAATGTGATTATTGAATTCAAAACTGAGAAACAAATAGTGATCTATGTGATATCTTCTTCTCCTCATACTTTTGATTTTAAAATTCAGTTTAAGTAGAAAAATGGTATTATCATAGAATATTATTTGTGTGCTTATAAAGGTAGAAGGCTCCAAATTAGGAAAATCTTTTGTCTTAAGAAGATTATGCACAGTTGAATTAGTACTTTCACTGTCTGAATTTTTCAGGAATGACATACATTACCATGTGGGGTGTTCAGGAGGAAGTGCTCTTGTAATTAACACTATGCAGGGAAGGAAGCAAGCAGTTTGGAGAAGAGGGGGAAGTTGAGCCACCATGCAGTCCTAACCAAGACCTCAGCTAAACCAGTAGGAGCTCTAGACTTGTAACGAAACTTCAGATTTTCTCCCAGATAGGATGTGGGGAATATCCTTTAATAGCTTCACATTTATTGGCTATTATGAGAGATGCCTGTTGAAGAATGTGTGACCTTGAGCAAGGCAGTTCCTTTAACCAAGACAAAGCTTAAAATAGGCTGACAGCTGAGGAATACGTGTGACAGTTATTCCAGAAACTGGGAAAATAAGTATCTCAATCATGAGGGCATATCTAGAAGTAACATCACAGTGTCCACCTCAAGTACTGTTGAAATTGACCATTTTTCAGTGTGAGAATCATAGAGATACTACTTCTGGATGAAATGAATAGGCAGTGTGTACATGCAAACAAAGGTAAATGCTAATTATACAATCATATTTTAAACATCGTTCATTGCCTGTGAAGCCTGAAGAAATGTATTGTTATTTGTATATCCTCAAAAAAAGTTGTACCTTACATTATATTTAAAAATTATTATGTACACATTACTCATAAGTATAGAAAGAAGCTAAAAAGCTTAAGAAAACAAAAATAAACAATACTTTTATTGGAAAAATTTGTTATAATTGTGATATGCAAAACATTCTATTTTACATCTCTTAAATTAAACACTTTCAAAATGAGAATGAGAATTTTGTTCCAGAAAATGGGCAGGCAGTAGTAGAGTTAGTATTTATTGAGCATTAATATATGCAAAGTAATCTACAGCTTATTTTTAATTATTATTATTGAGATGGAGCTTTGCTCTTGTTGCCCAGGCTGGAGCCCAGTGGCACGATCTCAGCTCACTGCAACCTCCGCCTCCTGGGTTCAAGCAATTCTCCTGCCTTAGTCTCTTGAGTAGCTGGGATTACAGGCACTGGCCACCATGTCCAGCTAATTTTTGTATTTTTAAATAGAGATAGGGTTTCACTATGTTGCCAGTCTGGTCTCGAAATCCTGACCTCAGGTGATTCACCCGCCTTGGCCTCCCAACGTGTTGGGATTACAGGTGTGAGCCACCGTGCCTGCCATCACTTTTAATTCTTTACAGATCCTAGAAAGTGAGAATGTATGTATGTAATTAAGAGAGATATTATTAGCCGCGTATGGTGGCTGGCACCTGTAATCCTAGCTACTCTGAAGGCTGAGGCAAGAGAATTGCTTGAACCCAGGAGGTGGAGGTTGCAGTGAGCCGAGACCACACCACTGCACTCCAGCCTGGGCAACAGAGTGAGAATCCATCTCAAAAAAAAAAAAAAAAAAAAAAAATGACAACAAAAGAAAACGTTTTTTTTTCCTTCAAATATTAACATAAATATTAAATATACTGGTTATACTACATGCTTTTCATCCTGACAAAAAGTCAATGATTTCTTCATTTTTTTTTTCCCACTGAGGAATAAAAGCTGTTCCAGAACTGAGATGTAGCATTATATTTCCCACCAAAAATATCCCAAAGCAATGTAATTATTTAAAATAATAGGAAAGATAGCAAATTGACATGGAGAAATTACTACTCATAGATAAAAAAGGTAGAGGTACAGACTAACTTTTCAGGAAGGTCCTTTACATTTAAAGACGTTGTAATGTGTTTGGAGAAAGGGGAAATAAACATAGAAAGCAAAGAACATTGGAAGTGATACAAAACAATTCACAATGGAAAACAAGTGACATTAAAATGTAGGGTGAGATAACAATAACAGATCATAAAATAAATACTCAGGATTTCAGTGGAAAAAGAATTTAATGAGAACTCTAGTAACCTAGAGATCTTTATTTAAAACAATGAGCTTTATCTGCGACTCAAAGAATTCTGAAAATTTGGGTAGTTGGAAAAATTGAGTAAGATAAGTGATGGAAGAAAACTGCTGAATGTGAGTATTATTTAGTCAACTATTATTAGGATTATCCCTTTTAGGAAGGGAATGCTCACTAAGTGTGAAGGGTCTTCAATCTGAGGCAAACAATTCTTAAACAGAGTGAAAAATTATACTTTCTTTCCAGACATGTATGAAAAGAGAACCATATAAGAACAACTAACAAAATTTCCTCCTTGCATAGAAATTCATCTGAAGATATCAAGAATATCCAAATATAATACCTAAGATATATACTAATACATTTAGTGTGAGTGAATAAACAAATCTAAAAACTAAGTATACTGCAATTTTCTCTACGTATGCTTTTAAGAGCTTAGTCATTAATAAATGAGTCTTCTTTTTTCATCAAAGAAAAGAGCTATTCCGACACTAAGGAGGGAAAAAAACTATGGTCATTCACATTGTCAAATGGAGATATTATTTTTGTTACAGAAATCCTTTAAAGGTTGGCTTTGTCTTGTGGGGAAAAAGGATAGTGGTCATTACATTGAAAAATGTCCAGTAGAGTAGAAAAATAGCATATCTACTAATAATAAAGTTTTTTAAAAAACTAAAAATTTTTAAAAATAACAATGAAAAATGTACTAATAGAACCACTGCTTCATAAAAAGTATAATTTTGGTCTAAATTCTTCACAAATTTTTTTTGAGTACTCTATTAACTTGTGTAATTGACATTAAAAAAAGAGAATAAGAACAACTCAAAACTCTTTATTGCTAGCGTTTTTCTGTGACTGTTTTTAGTACCAATACTGTGTGTAATTTAAAGTCAGTGTCCTGGGCTCAGGAAGGCCTAATTATTTCTTCTTCTTCCTCAGTATTTCATGCTTACTTCTCTAGTTCAATCCTCCATCTCCTGGTTTGGTGGTTACTGACCCAGTGACCCAGTATATACTCTCTCCCTTCATTCTATTACATTATCCTCCTGAATGTTGTAGAACAGGAGTTGGCATTAAAAAAAAAAAAATGTAAATGGCAAAACAGTAAATATTTTAGGTTATGTGAGAAATAAGTGCTCTTTTGCAAATACTCAACTCAACTCTGCTGTTACAGGTATGAAATCATCTGTAGGCGATATAAATAAATTGGCATGGCTGTGTTCCTGTAAAACTTTATTTCAATAAAAAGGGCTATGGTTTGCCAGCCCATGTTGTGGAACATGTATTTATTAAAGTGATTCTGGATTCACTAAGATAAAGCGGGCAATGTCTGCTTCAAGAAGTGGGAGAATGATAAGTGAATACATACCATATGAAGACTGAAGCTATTAAAGTATAACATCTTAGGACTCCATAGAAGAGATGTTATCCTTGTCTTGAAACCTTATGCACTCTTTTATTTCCCTATGCTTTAACCACACCATTCCCTGTAAACAAAAAGAACTTTCACTACTGAAATCTTTGTTGCATCTTCACTTATGACATACATATTCCTGCTAACTTTGTTCTGTCATAAATATCACGCACAAATTGTCTAAGCAAGAACTTGCTAATCATAAAATTCAACTTAAATATTATTTTCTCACTATGATTTCCCTTGAGTATCCTTTTAACATGTTCTAATATATTTTACTAGAGAAATTCAAAGCACAAAATAATAATACATTTTTTAAATGAGCTATATAATTGGTATAGAGTATTCCACTTTTAAAAGAGAAAAAAAAACCTGACAATCTAAGAATATTGTTTTCTTATGCACATTAATAAATAAAGACACAGTGGTTCTGAATATTTAATTTATTTTCCTAAATTTAGTAAAAACTTGTGTTAAATATTTGCTTGAAACTGCAGAAGCAGAATTTCTTTTCTTTATACCAGCCTATCTCAATTATAGAACTTTTCAACTTTATTGCATTTATTTTTTTACACTTCTATTTGTAGCTCTGAGTTGAAAATTTCTGAAAGACAAATTTTTATGTCTAATGCTTTATATAGTTCACGAAACTTACTGTTCTAAAAAGGTTTAAGAAATATATTTTTAAAAATAAATTTATAAAATTGTCAAATGTGCTCAGATTTATTATCAATCTTTCCTGCCTAGTATATAACTGTTTATCTATCCCTATGGACCATTATACATATATGAGAAAAGAGACAATGAAAGATTTACTTCCCAATTCAAGAAGCATGTTAGATATTTATCAAAGTGACCTACGGACAAACTACATCCCTTGAAGACATAATCAAACTATACTGGGCTGAGAGAAGGGTTCAATTTTACATCGTTGAAATCATGTAATATATTGCCAACAATAAGGCACATGGGTACATTATGAGATGAATAGACCAGAATGCCATCACCAACACTTTATAAACTTGGAGTTTCCGCTTTTAACACCAGATCGCATAGGTAAGTTTGGATTGATAGATGGGATTTTTCTTGGTCTCACCATCGTTTCTGGCCACTGCTGCTGGTATCAATGAAATATATATATACATAAAATATTATACATACTATATTATACATTACATATTGCATGTATACATAACATATTCTATATTATATATCCATAATATGTTATATATTATGTGTATAATATGTATTATATTTGTATGCATAATTATTACATATTACACATATATTATATATATAATATATATTTTATATATATATATCTTTCCTTGATACCAGCAGCAGTGGCCAGAAGCAATGGTGAGACCAAGAAAAATCTAGTGTGTGTATATGTATATATATATAACATTATATATACTAGATTATATATTATGTATATTATATAATATATATAAATATTATATATAGTACAGAAATATATATAATATTTAAGTGCAAATTGCCCTGTTTAAGGTATTTTTGTTAGCCTGAACAGACTAAGACAGTTTGATGAAATGTTTTATTCATAATGCCTTTATTATTAAGCAATGACATTTTGTAAAAAATTGATATCACATATTTTTTAAAAAATTGATATCACATATTTCAGGTATATAAAATACTATGTTTTAAGAATAAATCCTACTGTGATTATAGATTTTTTACTTTTTATACTTATGGCTACCAAAATTTTAAATAATTCATTTTTATTAAGTAGTTTATACTTTAAATATCTTATATTATAGCAATCCTATTCTGACAGCAATTACTTGAAGTTAGGTTAAACTTCACTAGTTTAGGGTCCAATCTCCCACAAGACTGCCCTTAGATCAGACACTTGCTACAAGCTTAGAAGTTCCTAGGCCACACACATTTCTGACTAAATGGCTGTCATTTCAAGAGTTCCAATGACCCTCTCAGCTTCCATAATTCTCTAGAATGAGTCATAAATCTTAGAAAAGCATGATACTTACAATTACAGCTTTGTTATGAAACAAACAAATCAAGACTAGCCAAAAGAGAAACCCATAGGGAAAGGTCTGGGAGAGTCTTAAAGGTCACATTTCCATGTCTTCTCTGTGTGAATTCAGAACACATCACCCTCCTGATGTGTCAGTGCATATCAGCAACAGGTAGTATACCCAAGTATTAATTATGTTTTATTGTATAGAAATGATTGTTCAATTCATTGGAAATGATTGAACACAATCTCTATCCCTTATTTGTTCTCAGTAGGTTGAGCTGATACTATGTGACTCAAAACTCCCAGTCTCTAATCACATGTTTGGTCTTTTTCATACAGCCTGTCCCCATTCTAAAACTATCTCCAGGCCCATCAGAGTCCCCTCATTAGCATAAACTCAGGTGTGATCCTCTAGGCCCATAATAAATAAAAAGATAGTAATAAACCTGGGGAATGTCAAAGATTTAGAGGCTTCATCCCAGAAACAGAGGAAAAAAGTCCAAATTTTTTATTATCTAAGAATTACACTAAGATTTCACTTTAATTTTTGAAAGAAAACAATTGAAATAAAATATTATACTCAGAACAAGTCAAGAGATCTTAAGTATAATCTCAATTTCAATCAGACTAAATGCAAGTTCAATGGGTGTTTTAGAATAGCCTATTATAGCTATCACATTAATGGGTAGATAGCAAAATAATTCATATGAATGTCAATAACTTATAACTTTGGAAATATTTATGTTTCTGGTCTAATTGAGCATGGTCAAAAGAGTAAATCAATCTGATTTAATGCAACACATTTTTATAACCCTATGACAATAAGGGAACCACAAATACCAGTCTCATTTTTCACAGAATCATTTTGAGAAGAAGATAAACTTTTAGATTATATAATCCTTATCAAGTCCTAAGATGTAATCATCCACATATTATTTGGGAAAAATGTAAAACTCATCCTCTTGCCCTCAAATTTGTCAACATAATTTAAACAGGGGTGAATTACTTAACTTCCAATTTGATTTTTTTTGTCTAAAATTAGGCAAGGGAGATATTGGTTTATATAATCAAAAAAATTGTACCATGTTAATTATTATTAAACTTTTAAGTGTGAAATATATAAATATTTTTGATTTTTTTATGGTGTAATGAAATATCGAGACACAAAGTTTTATGACATAGTGTTTTGGACACTTTTACCTTCTCCCCACTTCTGCAAACCTTAGACCCTATAACAAAAATTACTTAATAGTTTTAATAATGGCTATAATGGAGAAAAACAAATTTTACATTACAATATTTTACATACTGTTTTGTCTAAAAATTGGCAAAATCACATTTCTTTCATTAATTTAAAATCACTTTATTATTTTGAGAATACGTCAAATTCTAATAAACATAACTTAGAAAATAAAAAAGGTGAATTTGTTTTAAATATTTAATATATTACTATCATCTGCACAAAAATATTAGAATTATCAAAATACAAATTGAAGGTAATTTTTAAGTAGTTATTATTAGCAAGGCTAAATAGCAGTAGGTGGCAGATAAAAAAATAATTTATTTCACTTTTGATGGACATACCTATCTTTCAGAATGTCAATCTTGCAATTTGAAAATGTGTATGAAAATAATATGTTATTTCTTTTTGTTTTTTCCATGTAGCTTATCTATTCATTATATATTGGCAGTAATAACATTGTTTGAATTGCTACATTTCTCCTCAGATAACAAATAAATCTAACCCCAAAAATAGCAATGACATATGGAGGACAATTTAGTAAAAATAATTTCACATTTTTCTTCATTCCTTTTAGAGGTTCTGTGTTACTCTGGCCCCCATGGTATGAATCTTTCATTTGGGAACTACCCAGCAGGTCTATATTGCTCTGAGATGACTGACAATCACAGAATGCTACAGTCATCACAGAGGGATGGGCAAGTGAGCCAGCCTGGCCAATAAGAATGCACTGTCTCTCGATGGGGGCAATTTCTATAAAGAAAAGAAGTAAGAAACATGTTTCCAACTTCTCCCCACCCCCACAGCATCTGTAAAACAGACACTATCTATTCTGTTTTTTGAGGTTGACAATGTAATGTGGGTCTAGAAACAGTCAGGTCTCTCAACACTGCAAGAATATATTTGCAGAAGAATATGAAACCAGTATGCAAAGAGAAAAGAGAAAAGACAGACTAAAATAAGATACAGAGAAATAAAATCAAGAACTCTGATGGTATTTTTGAGCACTCACATACAGCTTGTTTGAAAATAGTTCAACAAATAAATTTCACAGCTACATCAACTAAAAAATTGTTTTATTCATAAGTGATGTCTTGGTTGTCTGTTCATAATAAGCACTAGAGTTATGAATAACTTACCACTGTGGAAGTACCATAAACACCTAGAGACACCATACTTTTTTTTTTTTTATTATACTTTAAGTTCTAGGGTACATGTGCATAACGTGCAGGTTTGT
>NW_012117477.1:2493799-2523139 GCF_000951035.1 Colobus angolensis palliatus
CATTGGTAGCTTGATGGGGATGGCATTGAATCTATAGATAACCTTGGGCAGTATGGCCATTTTCACGATATTGGTTCTTCCTATCCATGAGCATGGTATGTTCTTCCATTTGTTAGGAGACACCATACTTTTTAATAAGCACTAGTGCAAGTTTCTTTGGGGCTTGAGAAATGTTTCATGGGCCTAAACTGATGCCAACTATTGGAAATTTACTTCACTACACTCTAAACATCAGACAAAATATTTGTTTAATGATATGTTCATGTGAGGGGGAGGAATTGTGTCATTGGAGTGCAATAGGCATAAAGATATCTTATATTCTCTATGGAAAAAATTATAAGAAACTAGTGTAACACACTTTTTATTACATAAAATTAGGTATTTCTCAAAGGCCTGTTAAAACCCAAATATAATGTCATTGTGGGTAATTTTTAAATCACGTTTTGTATTTATACATCATTATACATTCTAGTTTTCTGCATACTTATGGTCATGTTAGTGTACTATATTTGTCATAAAAATTATTCTTTTTTGTGATACTTAAATAATTAATGTTACTTAGCCTAAAGCTGTATGAGGTTACTTATTTTTGTAAATAACAAAATTATAAAAATATAGTTTTGGTGTAAAGTTAGAAAAAAAGAAAATTTATAGAATCAAGTAATCTTTGAGACTATAAATTAAAACATTGAACTCTTGATTTCTATTCCACTGTGTAAAGAGCTTGGAAGTCATCACTCACCCTCATAATAAATAAAACAGTGAACAAACAGAAAATAAACAACCCATTTTAAATTTGTCAGACTAAGGAGATTAGAGAGCAAATCTAAGGCCCCCAAATTTTAGAGACAGTGGTCAGATACACAGAATTACAGCTTACTTGAGCAGAGAAGCACAGGAGCAGAAAGTACTGCTGGAAATAGTACCATGATAGGAAAACACCAATGAGTTTGATATTTTAAAATGCCAGGGCGTCCAGTCTTATGGTGATGTCCACACTTCACGAGTTTCACCATTAGGAGCTCTGCCAGGTTCATAGTAAGGATTGAAGAAAAATCTCCGCATGCTTTTAGCAGTGTAGGGAAAATGTAACCATTTTGAAATATACCCAGACCATTCTGCTCTCCTTAACAAGACTTGCCTTCAATAGAAACTGTTTTACCAGAGCCTGAGTCAAGAGAAATTACATACTTGATTTAAAATATTGTGTATTAATAGAAAACCTGATGTAAAATAAGACTAACAGATCATAAGATGATTGCCATTGAAAAGACAGTTTGTCACTCACAGTTCCCAAGAAGGGGCATGCTACATCCCAGGGATCCATGCAGGGAAGCTTGGGGTCAGTCAAAAGACTGGAGGGAGAGAGTGAGAAGGAAGGAACTGTGTGCAAAAGCCTTGGTGTGGTTTCCTTAGGAAGTGATATGGTATGGCTCTGTGTCCCCACTCAAATCTCACATTGAATTGTAATAATCCCCACGTGTCATGGGAGGGAATTGGTGGAAGGTGGCTGAATCACGGGAGTGGGTTTTTCCAGTGCTGTTCTTGTGATAGTGAATAAGTCTCATGAGATCAGATAGTTTTATAAAGGGGAGTTCTCCCTGCACATTCTCTCTTGCCTGCTGCCATATAAGATGTGACTTTTCTTCCCCTTTGCTTTCTGTCATGATTGTGAGACCTCCCCAGCCATGTAGAACTGTTAGAACTGTTACTCAATTAAACCTCTTTCCTTTATAAATTACCCAGTCTTGGGTATGTCTTTAATGGCAGTGTAAGAACAAACTAATAAGGTAATTTGGCACCAGTAGAATGGGGTGCTGCTGTAAAGATATCCGAAAATGTAGAAGTGACTTTGGAACTGGGTAATAGGCAGAGGTTGAAACAGTTTGGATGGCTCAGAAGAAGACAGGAAAATGTGGGAAAATTTGGAACTTCCTAGAGCTTTGTTGAATGGTTTTGGCCAAAATGCTAATATTGATATGGACAATGAAGTCCAGGCTGAGAGGGTCTCAGATGAAGATGAGGACCTTGTGGGAAACTGGAGCAGAGGTGACGCTTGCTATGTTTTAGCAAAGAGATTGGTGGTGTTTTCCTCTGCCCTAGAGATTTATGGAATTTTTAACTTGAGAGAGAATGATTTAGGGAGTCTGACAGAAGAAATTTCTAAGCAGTGAAGGGTTCAAGAGGAAGCAGAGCACAAAAGTTTTAAAAATTTGCAGCCCAACAATGCAGTAAAAAGGAAAAGGCCATTTTCGGGGGGGGGGGCTGATATTCAAGCCCACTGCCTATATTTGCAAAACTAACAAGCAGCCAAATACTAATCTCCCAGACAATGGGGAAAATGTCTCTAGGGCATGTCAGACACCTTCATAGTAGCCCCTCCCAATACAGGCCCTGAGGCTTAGCAGGAAAACATGCTTTCCTGGCCCTGAATCCCAGCTGCTCCAGTCATGGTTAAAGGGGCCAAAGTATAGCTCAGGCCATGGCTTCAGACGGTGTAAGCCCCAAGCCTTGACAGTTTACACGTGGTGTTGAGCCTGCAGATGCATATAATCCAAGAATTGAGGTTTGGGAACCTTCACCTTGATTTCAGAGGATGTATGGAAATGTCTGAATGTCCAGGCAAAAGTCTGCTGCAGAGTCATGGCCCTCATGGAGAACCTCTTCTTGGGCAGTGCAAAAGGGAAATGTGGGGCGTGAGCCCTCACACAGAGTCCTCGCTGGGGCATGCCTAGTGGAGCTGTGAGAAGAGGATTATCTTCCTCCAGCCCTCAGAATGGTAGATCCACGGACAGCTTACACCAGGTGCCTGGAAAAGCTCCAGACATTCAATTCTAGCCCATGAAGGCAGCTGGGAGAGAGGCTGTACCCTGAAAAACCACAGGGATAGAGCTGCCTGAGACCATCCAAACTTACCTCTTGCATCAGTGTGACCTGGATGTGAGACGTGGAGTCAAAGAAGATCATTTTGGAATTTTAAGATCGGACTGTCCCACTAGATTTTGGACTTGTAAGGGTTCTGTAGCCCCTTTGTTTTGGCCAATTTCTTCCGTTTGGAATGGGTGTATTTACCCAATGCCTGTATGTCCATTGTATCTAGGAAGTAAAGTAACTTACTTCTGACTTTATAGTATCACAGACAGAAGGGACTTACCTTCTCTCAGATGAGACTTTGGACTGTGGATGTTTGAATTAGTGCTGAAATGAGTTAAGACTTTAAGGGACTGTTGTGAAGGCATGATTGGTTTTGAAATGTGAGGACATGAAATTTGAGAGGGGTCTGGGGTGGAATGATATGGTTTGGCTGTGTCTCCACCCAGATGTCACGCTGTATTATAATAATCCCTAGCTGTCAAAGGTGAGGCCAGGTGGAGATAATTGAATTACAGGGGCAGTTTTTCCCCTACTGTTCTCATGGTAGTGAATAAGTCTCAGATGATCTGATAGTTTTATCAATGGGAGATTCCCTTCACAAGCTCTCTCTTGCCAGCTGCCATGTAAGATGTGTCTTGCTTCCCCTTCATTTACCACTGTGACTGTGAGGCATTCCCAGCCATGTGAAACTGTAAGTCAACTAAACCTTTTTCTTTTATAAATTATCCAGTCTCAAGTATGTCTTTATTTGCAGTGAGACAAAAAACTAATACACTTGCCTTTTCTCAGATGAGACTTTGGACTATGGACTTTTAAGTTAATGCTGAAATCAGTTAAGACTTTGGGGGACTGCTGGGAAGGCATAATTGGTTTTGGAATGTGAGGACATGACATGAAATTTGGAAGGGGCCAGGAGGGAATTATATAGTTTGGCTCTGTGTCCCTACCCAAATCTCAGCTTGAATTGTAATTATCTCCATGTGTTGTGAGAGGGACCCAGTGGAAGGTAATTGAATAATGGGGTGGGTTTTTCCCATGCTGTTCTTGCAAAAGTGAGTAAGTCTCACCAGATATGATAGTTTTATAAAGGGGAGTTCCTCTGTACATGCTCTCTTGCCTGCTGCCATGTAACATGTGTCTTGCTTTCCCTTCACTTTCTGTCATGATGTGAGGCCTCCCCAGCCATTTGGAACTGTGAGTTAATTAAACTGCTTTCCTTTATAAATTACCCAGTCCTGGGTATGTCTTTATTAGCAGTGTAAGAACAAACAAATGCAGGAAGGAACAGGCAAGTTCTTGTCAGCAGTTTTAGTGTTGGTGACTTTGAATAATACCAGTAGGTTCTAGGGCATAAGGTCTCTCTCTTTTTTCTGGTACCTGATCCTGGGGCGATTAGGGCAGATGGATCATGGCCTGGAACGTGAGAGCTCCGTTAGGAAGAGGTTGGGGTGTGGGCTCCAGGTTAACTGGTTTGTATTGAAAAGCATGCTCATGGGTCAGTTTTTTAATATCTCAAGAAACTGGAAAACCCTATGACAGGCAAACTTTAGGGTTAACAAGGCCCCAAATGTCAAAGCATCAGAATACAGAAAATAAAAATCATGGTTAATCTAATACTCAACTCAAGGTCCCTCTAACATCATAATAACAAAAAAGTAGACACAGCTCAAATGGCCATCACCTAAAAAGTGAGTAAACAACATATGGCATACAGAATATTATCTGGCAACAAAATAATAAAGTAATGATGAATGCTACCTTATAGATGAGCTTTGAAAATGTTTGCTAAATGAAAGAAGTCAGTCACATGTATTTAAATAATAGTAATGGTTGCACAACTCTGTGAATATACTAAAAACCATAGAATGCATTAAAAATAACTGTAAGTGGATGACATTAGGGTAAGCAGAGTGTATTTCATAAAAGTTTTTAAATGTAATACACAAACACTAAGCCGATATTGCAAGAAGAGTAAAATCATCAATAGCTACCTTATATTCCAGTAATAATTACATGGCAGTGGAAGTAGTGTTGCATCCACAATAACTTCAAAAAATGTAAAATGCCCTGGGACATTAACACCATAATGAGAAGTACCATGTGAAGAAAATTATGAAACTAATTAAGAGCCATAAAAGCAGTAATTTTTAAAATGGAAAGTCCATTATTATGGACATTAAGTAGTCAATTTTATAAAGAAACCAATTTTCTTAAAATAATGTATAAATCTAATTGTATCAGAACAGAGTATTGATGAGTTTTGAGGGTTGGGGTTGGAGCTTCAAAATTCTTCTAAATATTACAAGAATTAAAATAAATTTAATATTAGAGCTTTTAAAATATCAAAATTGTGTTTTGGAATCAGAATAGATAATGAGATTCTAAATTTCAAAACAAAATCATCATATGAAAATTATTTATAATATTAATAGCATCACTATTATATTTAGTAGAAAATCAAAATTATTATATAAATGATCTTGAGAAACCTATTGATATTTTGGAAAAGAGTAAAGTCAGTGGTGAGGAGCCAAGATGGCTGATGTGCAGTTCCACTGAGAAGATCGAAAATGGTGAGTGAATCCTGCTCCGTCATCTCAGGTACCCAGGTTCTCTCACTGGGACTTACTAGGCAGTGGGTACAACACACTCAGAGTGAGGAAAAGCAGGTTAGAGTGATAACCTGGGAGCCTCATGTGATAAGGGGAACTCCCACACCCAGCCAAGGGAGGTGGTGAGTCACTGTGCTACTCTGCCAGGAAACCATGTCTTTTTCAAGCATTTGTGCATCCTGCAGATCAGGAGATCCCCTCATGAGACCACCTCACCAGGGCCTTGAGTCTGAAGCAGAGAGTCTTGCTACCTAATTGCATTGTGGCCAGTGGCAGCAGGCTGGACACTGCCTAAGATGACTGAGTTCCTCAGGGTAGGAGTAGCTGCCATCACTGTGGCTCCAGTCAGCTGTTTTCCACTGCGGGTGTAAAGGAGACTGGGTAGTTTTGATCCAGAGGAATTTCCCACAGCGCGGCACAGAGGCTGTGGCCGATCATGGCCAGACTGCTTATTTAGGTGGGACCCAGATTCATCCCTCTTCACTGGGTGAAGAATCCCTACAGGAATTGTAGCAACTTCAGCAAGAGGTTAACAGACAGAACTCAGATGTCCATGTGAAGGAGCCCCTGAGGGGAGGGGCAGCCATGGTCTTATGTTCAGTGGACCTAGTCTTTCCTGCCTGCTGGCAGCCCAGATGTGGTGGATTCTCCCCACTGTAGCCAAACCTCCTCAGCTAAGAGGCAACCTGACTGCTTCTTTAAGCACGTCCTTTGTCCCATGCCACCTGACTGGGTGAGACGTCCAACCAGACACTTCATACATGAGCATCCCAGCCGGCATCAATTCAGTGCCGCTCTGGGATGGAGCTCCCAGAGGAAGGAGCAGGCAGCTGTCTTTGCTGTTCTGAAGCCTCCAATGGTGATACCACCAGGTGCAGGGGCACCCAGGTAAACTGGGTCTGGAGTGTACCCCAGTAAACCACAGCAGCCCTGCAGAAGAGGAGATTGACTGTTAAAAACAAACAAACAACAGAAAGCAACAACAACAACAGCAACAGACACCCAACAGATACCTTATCTGAAGGTCAGCAGCCTCAAAGATCAGAATTAGAAAAACCCATGAAGATAAAAAGAATTAGTGAAATAACACTGAAAACTCAAAAAGCTAGAGTGCCTCCTCTCCTCCAAATGATTGCAACACCTCTCCTGCAAAGGCACAGAACTGGGCTGAGGCTGAGACGGATGACTTAACAGAAGTAGACTTCAGAAGGCAGATAATAACAAACTTAACTGAGCTAAAGGAGCATGTTCTGAGCCAATGAGAAGAAGCTAAGAACCATAATAAAACATTACAGGAGCTGTTAACCAGAATAACCAGTTTACAGGGGAACATAAATGACCTGGTGGAGCTGAAAAACACAGCATGACAAATTTACAATGCCAACACAAACATCAACAGACAATAGACGAAACAGAGAAAAAAATCTCAGAGCTTGAAAAATATCTTACTGAAATAAGACAGGCAGACAAGGTTAGAGAAAAATAAAACACAAAAGAATGAACAAAATCTCCAAGAAGTATGGGATTATAAAGACTGAACTTACAAGTGATTGGGGTAACTGAAAGAGACAGGAGAATAGAACAAAGTTGAAAAACATACTTCAAGTTATTATTTAGGAGGATTTCCCCAACCTAGCAAGACAGGTCAACATTCAAATTCAGGAAATCCAAAGAGCCCCAATAAGATACTCCATGATAAGATCCACTGCAAGATACATAATCGTCAAATTCTGCAAGGTGAGAATGAAGGAAAAAATGTTAACGGCAGCAAAGAGAAAGGCCAGGAAACCTACAAAGGAAAGCCCATGAGACTAACAGTGGATGTCTAAAAGAAACCCTACAAGCCAGAAGACATTGGGGGCCAGTATTAAACATTCTTAAAGCAAAGAATTTCCAGCCCAGAGTTTCATATTTGGCCAAACTATGCTTTATAAGCAAATAATAAGCAAATTCTTTTTCCAACAAGCAAATGCTCAGCAAATTTCTCACCATCAGGCCTGCTTCCTAAAGAAAGCACTAAATATGGAAAGCAAAAACCATTAACAGCTACAATTACTACAAAAAACCATTACTACTAAAATACATTAAAGTATACAGACCAAGGACACTGTGAAGCAACTACATTAACTCTGCAAAATAACCAGCCAGCATCATGGTGACTGGATCAAATTCACAAATAATAATATTAACCTTAAATGTAAATGGGCTAAATGTCCCAATCAAAAGGTGCAGAATGGCAAGCTGTATAAAAAGGCAAGACTTATTGGTGGGCTGTATTCAAGAAACACATCTCTTATTGGTGTGCAGTATGCAAAGATATACATAGGCTCAAAATAAAGGGATGGAGGAAAATTTACCATGGAAACAGAAAGCAGAAAAAAGCTGGGGTACCAATCCTAGGTTTTGACAAAACAGACTTTAAACTAATAAAAATCAAAAAGACAAAGAAGGGCATTATCTAATGCTGAAGGGTTCAATTCAACAAGAGCTAACTATCCTAATTATATTATATATGCACCCAGTTTCATAAAACAAGCTCTTAGAGACCTACAAAGAGACTTAGACTCCCACACAATAATAGTGGGAGACTTTAATCCTTCACTGTTAATGTCAGACAGATCATTGAAACAAAATATTAACAATGATTTTAAGGACTTGAACTCAACTCTGGGTCAAGTAGACCTGATATATATCTATAGAACTCTCCACCCCCAAACAGCAGAATATACATTGTTCTCAATGCCACATGGCACTTACTCTAAAATTGATCACATAATTGGGAATAAAACACGCCTCAGCAAATGCAAAAGAACTGAAATTATAACAGTCCATCAGACCACAGCACAATCAAGTAAGAAGTCAAGATTAAGAAACTCATTTAAAACCACAAAACTACGTAATAATTGGACAAGTTACTCCTGAATGACTCCTGGGTAAATAATGAAATTAAGGCAGAAACCAAGAAGTTATTTGAAATCAATAAGAACAAACAGATAATGTACGAGAATTTCTGGGACACAGCTAAAGCAGTGTTACGAGGGAAATTTATAGCACTAAGTGCCCACATCAAAAGGCTAGAAAAATTTCAAATCAATGCTTTAACATAACAACTGAAAGAATTTATAACCAAGAGCAAACAAACCCCAAAGCTAGCAGATGACAATAATTAACCAAGATCAGAGCAGAACTGAAGGAGATAGAGACATGGAAAACCTTTAAAAAAAAAAAAAAAATCATTGAATCCAGGAGCTGGTTTTTTAGGGAATTAATAAAATAGATGGACCACTAGTGAGACTAATAAAGAAGAAAGAAGAGAAGGATAAAATAGACACAACAAAAAATGATAAAGGGGATATCACCACTGACCCCACAGATATACAAACAACCATCAGAGAATACTGTAAACACCACTATTCAAATAAACTAGAAAATCTAGAAGAAATTGATATATTTCTGGACACATACACCTTCCTAAGACTGAACCAGGAGGAATTTGAATCCCTGATAGACCAATAACAAGTTCTGAAATTGAGACAGTCGTAAATAGCCTACCAACCAAAAAAACCCCAGGACAAATGGGTTCACAGCTGAATCCTACCAGAGGTACAAAGATGAGCTGGTACCATTTCTTCTGAAGCTATTTCAAACAATAGAATTGGAGGGACTCCTTCCTAACTCATTTTATAAGGTCAGCATTGTCCTGATACCAAAACCTGGCAGAAATATAACAAAAAAGAGAAAACTTCAGTTCAATAGCCCTGATGAACATTGATGCAAAAGTCCTAAAGAAAATGCTAACAAGCTGAATCCAGTAACACATCAAAAAGCTTATCTACCATGATCAAGTCGACTTCATCACTGGGATGCAAGACTGTTTCAACATATGTAAATCAATAAATGTAATTCATAACATAAACAGATCTAAAGACAAAAATCATAAAGTTATCTCAAAAGATGCAGAAAAGACCTTCGATAAAATTCAACATTCCTTCGTGTTAGAAACTCTCAATAAACTAGGTATTAAAGGAACATACCTCAGAATAATAAGAGGCATTTAATGCAAACTCACAGCCAATATCATACTGAACGGGCAAAAGCTGAAAGTATTGCCCTTGAAAACCAGCACAAGAAAAAGATGCCCTGTCTCACCACTCTTATTAAACATAGTAATGGAAGTTCTGTCCAGGGCAATCATGCAAGAGAAAGAAATAATCCATACTCAAATGGGAAGAGAGGAAGTCAAATTGTCACTGTATGCAGATGACATGAACCTATATCTAGAAAACCACATTGTCTCAGTCCAAAATCTCCTTAATCTGATAACCAACTTCAGCAAAGTCTCAGAATACAAAATCAAAGTGCAAAAGTCACAAGCGTTTCTATTCACCAACAACAGAAAAGCAGAGAGCCAAATTATGAATGAACTCCCATTTATAATTGCCTCAAAGAGAGTAAAATACCTAGGAATACAGTTAACAAGAAAAATGAAGGACCTCTTCAAAGAGAACTACAAACCACTGCTCAAGAAAATCAGAGAGGACACAAACAAACAAAAACACCATTCCATGCTCATGGATTGGAAGAATCAATGTTGTGAAAAGGACTGTACTGCCCCAAACAATTTTATACAGTTAATGCTATTCCCATTAAGATACCGTTGAAATTCTTCACAGAATTAGAATAAATTATTTTAAAATTCATATGAAACCAAAAAAGATCCTGTAAAGCCAAGACAATTCTAAACAAAAAGAATGAAGCTGGAAGCATCATGCTACCTGACTTCAAACTATACTATAAGGTTACATTAACCAAAACAGCATGGTACTGGTACCAAAACAGACACAAGACCAATCAAACAGTATAGAGAACTCAGGAATAAGACCACACATCTACAACCATTTGATCTTCAACAAACCTGACAAAAACAAGCAATTGGGAAAGGATTCCTTATTTAATAAATGGTGCTAGAAAAACTGGATAGCCATATGTGGAAAACTGAAACTGGACACTCTTTTTACATCTTATACAAAAATTAACTCAAGATAGATTGAAAACTTAAATGTAAAACTCAGAAATATAAAAACCCAGAAGAAAATTTAGAAATTACCATTCAGGACATAGGCACAGGCAAAGATTTCATTACAAAAATCACAAAAGCAATTGCAGCAGAAGCAAAAATTGACAAATGGGATCTAATTATATTGAAGAGCTTCTGCATAGCAAAAGAAACTATTACCAATAGTTTCTTAATGAGTTTGAATATATACCAGAGCAAACAGACAAACTGCAGAATGGAAAAAAAAAATTCACATTCTATACTTCAGACAAAGGTCTAATATCCAGAGTCTACGAGGAACTTAAACAAATTTACAAGAAAAAAGCAAACAACCCCATTAAAAAGTGGACAAAGGTCATAAACAGATACTTCTCAAATGCCACCAACAAACATGAAAATAAGCTCATCACTGATTATCAGAGAAATGCAAATCAAAACCACAATGACATACCATCTAATGCCAGTCAGAATGGCAATTATTAAAAAGTCAAGAAACAGCGATGCTGGTGAGACTGCAGAGAGATAAGAATGCTTCTACGCATTGTTGGGCATGTAAATTAGTTCAACCGTTGTTGAAGACTGTGTGGTGATTCCTCTAAGACCTAGAACCAGAAATACTATTTGACTCAGCAATACCCAAAGGTATATAAATAATTCTATTATAAAGATACATGCACATGTATCTGTATTGCAGCACTATTCACATTAGCAAAGACATGGAATCAACCCAAATGCCCATCAATGATAGACTGAATAAAGAAAATGTGGTACATATACACCATGGAATACTACGCAGCCATAACAAAAACACGATCATGTCCTTTGCAGGGACATGGATGGAGCTGTAAGTCATTATCCTCAGCAAGCTAATGCAGGAACAGAAAGCCAAATGAAACATGTTCTAACTTATAAGTGGGAACTTATAATGAGAAAACACGGACATAGAGAGAGGAATAACACACATTGAGGCCTCTTGAAGGGGAGGGGAGCAAGGGAGAGCATCAGGAAAAATAGCTAATGCATGTTGGACTTAATATTTAAGTGATGGGTTGAAAAGTGCAGCAACCCACCGTGGCACACATTTTCCTATGTAACAAACCTGCATATATACCCTGAAACTTAAAATAAAATAAAGTAAATTTTAAATAACATTAAAACATTGGAAGGCCATGTTAATATCTTACAAATGATTTCTATATTTAAATAATTTTTAAACACTGCAAATTTTTAAAACACTTGAGGAAATATAGGTCATTTTATAATCTGAATAAAATCTAAATAAAGCAAACTTTATGTTTTAGCTTTTTTGTGGTATAATGTATATTAAATATTACATACATTAGGCCTGCTGCAGTGTCTCAGGCCTATAATCCCAGCATTTTGGCAGGTCTAGGCAGGTGGGTTACCCAAGATCAGGAGTTTGAGACCAGTCTGGCCAACATGATGAAACCACATCTCTACTAAAAACACAAAAATTAGCCAGATATGGTGGCTGGTGCCTGTAATCCCAGCTCCTCAGGAAGCTGAGGCAGGAGAATCATTTGAACCGGGAGGTGGAGTTTGAAGTTAGCTGAGACTGAGCCACTGAACTCCAGCATGGGCAACAGAGTGAGACTTCATCTCAAAATAAATAGATAAATAAAATAAAATGAGTAAATAAAAATAAAAATTGCACACATTTAATATACATCTTAATGAGTTTGAACATATACATGCACCTGTATGACAATCAGTCACAATGAAAATAGTAAATATATTCACCACTTGCAATAATTTACTTTTGTTCTTTTGCAAATTTGTGTGTGGATTATAGGTATGTGCTAAGAATACTTATTATGAGTTTTATTCTCTTAACATATTTTATAGTGTGCAATACCATATTGTTAACTTTAGGCACTATTTTGTATAGCAGATCTCTACAACTCATGTATCTTGCATAGCAAAAATCTTATACTCATTAAGCAACAGTTTCCCGATTTATCCATAGCCCCAGCCTCTAGCAACCATCATTTTATTCTCTGCTTCTATAGTTTAACAATTTTCAATGCCTCATATAAGTAGAATCACATAGTATTTGTTCTGTGACTGGTTTACTTCACTAAACATAATGTCCTGTAGGTTCATTCATGTTGTCACAAATGGCAGCATTTCTTGTTATTTATTTATTTTTATTATTTATTTATTTATTTATTATTTATTTATTCATTCAGAGGTGGAGTTTTGCTCTTGTTGCCCAGGCTGGAGTGCAATGGCACGATCTCGGCTCACTGCAATGTCTGCCTCTTGGGTTCAAGCAATTCTCCTGCCTCAGCCTCCTGAGTAGCCGGGATTACAGGTGCCTGCCACAATATCTAGCTAATTTTTGTATTTTTAGTAGACACAAGGTTTCACCATGTTGTCCAAGTGGTCTCAAACTCCTGACCTCAGGTGATCCGCCCACCTGGGCCTCCCAAAGTTCTGGAATTACAACTGTGAGCCACCACACCTGACCCGGAATTTCTTTTTATTAAGGATGAATAATATCCCATTCTATGTCCATAGCACATTTTCTTTGCCCATTCATCTGTTGATAGACATTTGGTTTGTTACTAAATGTTGGTTATTGTGAATAAGCTGTAAAAAACACGGAAATGCAGATATATTATACAGATCCTTAGTTTTTTAAGGGACCTCCATAGTATTTTCCATGGTGGCTATTTCACTCTACATTCGGAGGAACAATATATAATGTTTCAAATTTTCCCACATCTTTTCCAACACTTACCTTTTTTTTTTAGTAATAGTCATTATAAGAAATGTGAGGCAATATGTCATCGTGATTTTGACCTGTACTTTTCTGATGATTAATGATGCTGAGCATATTATATATAACATATATTATATATTCATATATAATATAAAAGAAGACATTTATGCAGCCAACAAACATATGAAAAAAGCTCATCATCACCTAGAGAAATGCAAATCAAAACCGCAGTGAGATACCACCTCATGCCAGTTAGAATGGTGATCATTAAAAAGTCAGGAAACAATAGATGCTGAAGAGGATGTGGAGAAATAGGAACGCTTTTACACTGTTGTTGGGGGTGTAAATTAGTTCAATCATTGTGGAAGACAGTGTAGTGATTCCTCAAGGATCCAGAACCAGAAATACCATTTGGCCCAGCAATCCCATTACTGGGTATATACCCAAAGGATTATAAATCATTCTACTAGAAAGACACATACACATGTATATTTATTGCGGCACTATTCACAATAGCAAAGACTTGGAACCAACCGAAATGTTCATCAATGATAGACTGGATAAAGAAAATGTGGAACATATACACCATGGAATACTATGCAGCCATAAAAAAGGATGAGTTTGTGTCCTTTGCAAACATGGATGAAGCTGGAATAATATGTTATGTATTATATATAATAGACATAATAGATAAAGATATATTATATATATGATAGTCATTTGTATATCTTCTTTGGAGAAATGCCAATTCAATTACTTTGTTCATTTTTGATTATTTGTTTGCTTTTTGTTATTGAGTTGTAGAATATTTTTATATATTTTGAATATTAAACTTTCACCTGATAGGTAGTTTACAAATGAGCTCTTTCATTTTTTAGGTTGCCTTTTCACTCTGCTGTTTTATTTTTTCTTTGCAGAAGCTTTTTAATTTGATGTATTCCCATTTGTCTACTTTTGGTTTCGTCACTTGCACTTTTGATGTGAATTACAATGAAAAAAATCACTGTTCAGACCAATGTAAGGATTTCTCCCTTTGTTTTCTTTAAGAACTTGTACAATTTCAGGTCTATGTTTAAGTGTTTAAGATATTTGGAATTCATTTATGTACATGGTGTAAGATGGGAATAAAATTTCATTCCTTTGCATGTGGATATCCAGTTTTGTCAACCTAATTTTTAAATAAATTACAGAAAAAAGTCAGAATTAGTAAATAAATTTAACAAAGTTGCATAATAAAAAATCAACATACAAAAATTAGCTGTATTTCTATACACTAACAACAAACAGTCCAAAAAAGAAAATGAAAAAGAATAATTTGGTTACTGTAGCCTTGTAGTATAGTTTGAAGTCAGATAGCATGATGCCTCCAGATTTGCTCTTTTTGTTTAGGATTGTCATGGCTCTATGGGCTTTTTTCTATTTCCATATGAAATGTAAAATAGTTTTTTCTTTTTCTTTTTTTTTCTTTTTTTCTGTGAAGAAAGTCAATGGTAGTTTGATGGGGATAGCATTAGCATTGAATCTATAAATTACTTTGGGCAGTATGGCCATTTTCACCACATTGATTCTTCCTATTCAGGAGCATGAAATGCTTTTCCATTTGTTTATGTCCTCTCTTATTTCCTTCAGCAGATTTTTTTAGTTCTCTTTGAAGTGGTCCTTCACATCTTTTGCAGTTGTATTCCTAGGTATTTTATTCTCTTTGTAGCAATTGTGAATGGGAGTTTGCCCATGATTTGGCTCTCAGTTTGTCTATTATTGGTGTGTAGGAATGTTTGTGATTTTTGTGCATTGATTTTTGTGTTGTGAGACTTTGCTGAAGTTGCTTACCAGCTTAAGGAGATTTGGGGCTGAGACAATGGGGTTTTCCAAATATACAATCATGTCATCTGCAAACAGAGATAATTTTACTTCCTCTCTTTCTACTTGAATACTCTTTATTTCTTTCTCTTGCCTGATTGCCCTGCCCAGAATTTCCAATACCACATTGAATAGGAGTGGTGAGAGAGGGCATCCTTGACTTAGGCCAGTTTTCAAAGAAAATGCTTCCAGCTTTTGCCCGTTCAGTATGATATTGGCTGTGGGTTTGTCATAAATAGCTCTTATTATTTTGAGATATGTTCCATCAATACCTAGTTTATTGAGAGTTTTTAGCATGAAGGGTGAATTTTATCAAAGGTAGTTTCTGTATCTATTGAGGTAATCATGTAATTTTTGTCATCAGTTCTGTTTATGTAATGGATTATGTTTATTGATTTGTGTATATTGAATCAGCCTTGCATTCCAGGGATGAAGCCAAACTGATTGTGGTGGATAAGCTTTTTGATGTGCTGCTGGATTTGTTTTGTCAGTATTTTATTGAGGATTTTCTCACTGGTATCAAAACATATATAGACTGAATGGAGCACAGCAGAGGCCTCAGAAGTAACACCACACATCTACAACCATCTGATCTTTGACAAACCTGACAAAAACAAGAAATGGGGATAGGATTCCCTATTTAATAAATGGTGTTGGGAAAACTGGTTAGCCATCAGCAGATAACTGAAACTGGACCCCTTCCTTACACCTTATTCAAAAATTAACTCAAGATGGATTAAAGACTTAAATGTAAGACCTAAAACCAAAAAAAAATTCTAGCAAAAAATCTAGGCAATAACATTCAGGACATAGGCATGGGCAAAGACTTCATGACTAAAACACTAAAAGCAATAGCAACAAAAGCCAGAATTGCAAATGGGATCTAATTAAATTAAAGGTCTTCTAAAAAGCAAAAGAAACTATCATCAGAGTGAACAGGCAATGGGAAATGTATAGAATAGGAGAAAATTTTTGCGATCTATCCATCAAACAAAGGGCTAATATTCAGAATCTACAAGGAACTCAAACAAGTTTACAAGAAATAAACAACCCCATCAAAAAGTGGGCAAAGGATATGAACAAACACTTCTCAAAAGAAGACATTTATGCAGCCAACAAACATATGAAAAAAAGCTCATCATCACTGGTCATTAGAGAAATGCAAATCAAAACCACAATGAGATACCACCTCATACCAGTCAGAATGGTGATCATTAAAAAGTTAGGAAACAACAGATGCTGAAAAGGATGTGGAGAAATAGGAACACTTTTATACTGTTGTTGGGAGTGTAAATTAGTTCAATCATTGTGGAAGACAGTGTGGTGATTCCTCAAGGATCCAGAACCAGAAATACCGTTTGACCCAGCAATCCCATTGCTGGGTATATACCCAAGGATTATAAATCATTCTACTAGAAAGACACATGAACATGGATGTTTATTGCAGCACTATTCACAATAGCAAAGACTTGGAACCGGCTCAAATGTTCATCAATGATAGACTGGATAAAGAAAATGTGGCACATATATAATGTGGAATACTATGCAACCATAAAAAATGATGAGTTCATGTCCTTTCCAGGACATGGATGAAGCTGGAAACCATCATTCTCAGCAAACTAATATGGTGACATAAAATGAAGCACTGCATTTTCTCTCTCACAAGTGGGAGCTGAACAATGAGAACACATGGACACACGGAGGGGAACATCACATATTGGGGCCTGTTTCGGGGTGTGGGACTAGGGGAGCGATAGCATTAGGAGAATTACCTAATGTAGATGATGGGTTGATGGGTGCAGCAAACCTCTATGGCACATTTATACCTATGTAACAAACCTGCATGTTCTGCACATGTATCTCAGAACTTAAAGAATAATAATAAAAAAACAGAATAAAATACTTGGGAACAGCCTTAATCAAAGAGGTGAAAGACTTGTGTACTGAAAACTATAAACCACTGATGAAAGAAATTTATGCAGATACAAATAAATAAAAAGATATTCCATATTCTTGGGTTGGGATAATTAATGTTGTTAAAATGTTCATACTACCCATAACAATATATAGAGTTCATACATTCACTATCAAAATTGCAATGATGTATTTTACAGAAATAAAAAATATATAAAATTCATGTAGGACCAAAGAAGACTGAATAGCCAAAGTAATTTTGAGAAATAAGAATAGAGCTGTAGCACCATACTTCCTGGTTTTAAACTATATCCCAAAGTCAGAGTGATTAAAACAGTATGGAACTGGTATAAAGACAGACATTTAAACCAATGAAACAGAAAGCACAGAAGTAAACACACAAGTATGGTAAACTGATTTTTTACAGGGCTTTCAAGATACACAATGAAGATACTCTCTTTAACAAACTGCTGAGAACACTAGAGTGTAAAACTACTATTGTAACGTTTACAGCATCCAAAATTAAATATAGTAAAAAAAAAAAAATCTTCAAATGCAAGCGTTCCTCCATGAGATTGTATGTACATTTAAATACTTTTTGTATCTACTTTCATACATGTATATTTTAAGATCTTTAGATTCATTGCCCACTTTTAAAAAAACATAGAATTTAACCATTCTGTGAATTTTATTGTTCTCACATAAAAATATCTCATAGTATATCCTGGGCTTCCAGCATCCATTCATCTTATTATTATTATTTTTTTTAACAGAACCCATATTTCTCAGATGTCACCACACTCCACGTGGATTGAGTGTGTTAACTATAGCTCAAGTGTCATGGGTGGCCACATGATTCAACCTGGCTAAGTAGGTCTTGGGATCTTCCTGGCCACCTTGTCTGATTTACACATGGGCAAGTGATCTGATTCTGTACAGTGTAGCACAATTTAAAATGTTATCTTTGAGTGTTAGTGAAGATTTATATTTCTGTTGGATTGAAAACTAACTCTAAAATTAATGACACCCATCTTTCCAATAACAAGTGAGAAGCAACCTGGAACCAATAAAAATAATAATACATCTAAAAGAGCACTCTCTTTTACATATATAGGAAAAAAATTTATGGAAAAGTAAAGTTATGATTTGAGTATGTTGCTGGAACCTCTGAATCTCTCACTGACTAAAGCCAGGACTGATCTCCGAATATTTTATTTGCATTTTAGTCTATACTCCTTTTTCTTTAATGTTTTTTGAGTTATCTCTTTTGAAATCAAAATTCATAAATATGGAGAACACTCTAGCACCCCACCTCTCTCTCCTCGTATGTTTATATATGTGTGAATATATGTATATAATCATCACAACAAATGCCAGAATGACTGCATGCAACTATATAGTTTTGCCTATATGCAAGTATTTTTCTGTGATAAAATATAGCTAGAAATTGCTTATTTTAGTCAAATTTAAGAATTTACTTTTGGCAGGTGTAATCACATTTTTTAAACTTTATTTTTTCTTTTAAACTTCTACTAAATAAATTTAAAAATTTCTTACTTAACATGGAATATTACCAATCTTTTATTTTTTCCCTAATCTGATGAATGAATAATGATATATTGGCAAATATTAGCACAGCTTATAATGGGTATATGTATACCAGTCATTTGTGCTTTTGATGTGCTATTTACCTGTCCAAAATCTTAATATTTTTAGAAAAATGTTTTGTATTACTAATTTTTCTAAAATTTTAAAATAACATATTACAATTAATCATCATCTGTTATACACACTGCACAAATGTTCCATTCTCTTACAACTTGTCTTAGTTCATGATGTCTTCTGTTACATAAATAACTGTTTTGTTTAATGTCAAATTTTATTACCTCTGATTTTATGTCTAATTTAGGAATGCAAGAAAGTTATTTTAAACAAAACACCAAAGCAATTATCATAGAAAAATTAGTTGATAATTTAAGGATGTAAAAATTAATGAGTTTTTGAACAGAGAATCTGAATTAAAAATAAAAGGACAAGCAAGAAAAACATTTGTATTATATGTGATAGAAGATTACGTTCATCACTTATAAAATTCTTACAAATCATTATGAAAACGTTAATTCAACAATAAAATCTGACCCAAAGTTTAGCAGATAACATAAAATATTTTAAGTGTGTATGTGTATATATATGTAAATATATATAGAGAGAGTATATATGAAAGTCTTATTGAGGAAGTTATGAAGAAACAGATAATCTAACAGACTGCAAACAGAAACCTTGTAAGATGTTCTGGATAAAGTTAACAAATATGCATACAGTTATGTAAAATATGTATAACAGTTACCAATTATTTATCCCATAGGAATAATTTAATAATGCCATGCCATACTTATATGGTGATATTAATTATAATGTTGTTTATGGAAGCAGAAAATTTTAAGACAACCATGATGGATTAAATATATTCATATCTTTAAAACAAAAAAATGCTACTGATCCATTTGCTTTGACATGTAAAAATGGACAAAGCAAATTTTACATAAAAATAATTATGCAAAACAAATTAATCATCTTTCAAGTGTATAGATATAAAATATACTTTTCTACAAAAATATATATCTATGCAGATTAAGAATAATCAGAAAAATTTACTAGATACATGTTAACAGAGATATCTCTGACTGGTGACATGAAGACAGATTTTTACATTTCTATCTTTGGCTATTTTTGAGATTTTTTTAAAAATTAAGAGGTTTATGTCTAATAATAAAGCAATTACAAAACTATTTCCATTTTGAAGATATATCTATCATGAGAGAAGCTGTGGCTCATTCTAAGAAAAGCAAAAGAAAGAGAAAGTCCTGGGACAATAACAATCAACTGAGGATTTAAAAATCATCAAAATATTTCAATTAAAGAATAATTAATCTTCCTCCTTCATTTCAGAAGACTGTTGTCTAAAACACCAAAAACTAGGAAGCAAAAAGTTAAGCTCTAGAAAATATCTGAAATCTGATTATAAAAAGGAGAGAGTTACACATCTGCCTCTGAATCAATTTGTTAAGCTCTATATATAATACCAAAGCAAAGTCTATTAGTCTACTTAAGTATGTATTGATAAAGTTTGCCTTAAAACTTTGGAATTTATAAAAAGCTAAAAACAAATTAAAATCAATTTTGTAAAATTTGTCAAGCTTGAGTCTTTATTAGAATTACTAATTATCTGTATCATTTGATTGAGAAGACATATGATTCTGAGCACAGCAAGGGGTATGTAAAACCATTAACTGTATCTCCCTCTAGATACGGCAAGTGATGTGTAGACATAAACTCAGCAGGGACCATCTTTATAACCAAGCCCTGAGGGGAAGTGGAACATGCTTGAGTGGAACACTGTTAAATGAGCCTAATGTGACCCTCCTTTATCTTCTACCATGTACTTACATTCTCTGGAGGCCTTTATTGTTAAAATGTTGCATCACTTCCATTCCATTCAGGCAACACATAATATTGCACATTCCTTAAAAAAAATACCCACAAAACTAATCTAATAAAAGTAAGCATTTAATCATGCAGAATGTCAATTATGCAGAATCAGTAATTGTTTGGATTTTTTAAAGAGCTTTGATATTATGAAGTCATTTTGCTGTACAAACCATAATTTACCAGGACCACAGGTTTGGCCTATCCTAAAGAGCGATGAGATTGACTCTTTGCCTTCTCTCATAAACATGCCCTGTGTCAATTATTTCAGAGATAGGAAGAAGGTTAAATTGGCCCTCAACCCTCAGAGTTCTTGTTAGCATATCATGAAAAGTACCCACTACCAGTGGAAGTCTTTAATCCTAAGCAATTAATGCTGTTTCATGTAAAAACATAGGTCCTGTTCTCACTTTATATCTCTATTGTTAGAATCAGAGCTCAAAGGGGAATTTTGAGTTCCAGTTTGATTCTCAAGACAATTTTGATTAGAAAGAAGAAATCTTCCAAGTATGTCATAACTCTAGGTAAAATGTTTAGCTCTGTCGATAGATCATGTAGAAAAAAAAAATAAGGTTAGAAATGATAAAGAGTCACAAATTGGTGTCATTGGCTTTTTAACACAAAGTGGACAGTAAATGCCTCTCTTGATTTCTGAGATACATGAATTAAATAAGTGTCTGGACTGATAATTATCTTGGAGAAATTCATTTCAAGCCCAGGCTGTTCTGCAAGGAGTCAAGTGTGGTTGGAACAGATGAAAAGGGTGTAGCAGAAGGGAAGAATTATGTGACTCATAGGGGCTAGAATATGTAGCACTTTTTAGGCCACTTTAGGAATGGTTTACTTAAGGTACTATTGTGAATAAGATGGTAGCAATAAAATAATATGCAATGGAAGAGTGACTTAATCTGACATATTTATATACAATTGCTCTCAATGCCATATAGGGATTTGAAAATTAGAAATGGGAGTGGAAATACCAATTATAAGGCTTTGGTTATTGTTTAGGTAAGATAGAATATCTGATTATATTTTGAATAGTAGTTGTGGAGCAGTGAATAGCCATTGATTTGAGATGTATATTGAATAAAGACATGCTAGCTTTTACAGGTAAGTTAGATTTGTTATATGACAGAATGATGGTAGATAATGATGTCTTCAAATTTTTTGTACTAAGCAAGAGGAAGAATGGAATTGCCATTTAGGGCCAAGTGTGAAGAGGGTCAATAAGCGCTTGTCCTAGAACATACTACATTTGAATTGCCTTTTGTATGTGCAAGAGAATAATCAAGTTAGGCAGTTGACCAATATAAATAGATGTTTAGGCAAACCATCAAGTTGGAGATAAAAATTATGAGATTATTAGCACAGAGGTTGCATGTAAAGACATGGGACTTGGCATCCTTTAAGGAAATAGAGTATGTACAGAAGAAATGATGTCAGAAATTGAGATCTGTGTAATGTTAACCATAGTGCTCAGAAAGATCATGAGAAAGAAGCAAAACAGGCTGAACTGAGGCAGCTGGAGAGACAGGGGGTCATTGGATGATTTTAGGAAAAAAAGAATAATCATGGGAATCAAATGCTGGTGACTGATGAGAATTAAAAAGTAATCCTGGATTAGGAGAAATAATCTTTATTAATAAAACCCTGAGAATACAAACTTCTCTACAATTTGGGAACAGAAATCTCAACTGAAATGAAGTTAATAAAAAACTGGAGAAGAGAGATTTGGAGATAGTGCATACAGACATTTTTTCCTATAAATAGGACATAAATAATTATATGAAGTTGTAGGTCAAAAGAAGAATTTTTTACGGTAAGAGAGCAGATGGTGAACGTAAGATGTTCTATATGACATAATTATCTAGTAGAAAATGAAAGCATGCAATTACTCTCTCATTAAAACTTACAGCAAATTTGTTTGATATTTTAAAAACTTGCACATAGTTTGACTATGGCCTACATACGTGGTTGAGCCTGAACGTAGAGAGTTAAAAGACCATTGTTTTCAAAGATATAATTATTCTTTTCTGGCACAAAATGATAACTAAAAAATGAACTTCATTAATATTAGTTATCCAGTAATTTTAAGACCTATGTCATGCATATCTCCAGTGGAAATTATGTTCCCACTACACAATTTGACTACTCAGTCTTAAACAAAAATAAAATAAATGTTTAAGACAGATGTGTCCAAAAGTTGAGATCACGCAATTACAATACAGAAAAGGGATGAGAGAGATAAGCAAACATCAATAAGTAATATAGTGAGTCCATATCTAGAAGAAGGGCATTAATGTAATTCTTATTACATGATTTTGAATTTTCAAAGAGAATCATTTTGTTAATCTAAAACTAGGTCTTTGAGAAGCAGAGCTAGTATGAGAAACAAAAGATTAGCCGTCACCAAGAAGACAAAGTTTGGTGAAGGGAAAACTGGTACTATTTGTTAAAGCAGATTCACTTACAAGGCTCCAACATATTTCCAAATACTGAACTAAAACACGGTATACAATACTACAATAAACTATAAAATGAGATGCATTTCATTACAGTCATCCCTGTGCATCTTAGGCAAACCATCAAGTTGGAGACAAAAATTATGAGGGACTGGTTCCAACATGCCTGCAGATACCGAAATCAGAGGATATTCAAATTGCTTACATAAAATGGCATGATATTTGTACACTAACTATGCTCATCTTCCTATATGTTTTAAATCATCTCTAGATTACTTAACAATATCTAAAACAATGAAAATGTTACGTAAAAAGTTGTTATACTGTGTGTTTTTATTCATATTATTTTTACTGTTGTATTGTTAATTTTTTCTCAATTATATTTTTATCCACAGCTCGTTGAATCTGCAGATATGGAACCTGAGATGCAGAGAGCCAACTGTACTCTAAATCTTGATAGATACATTGCTCCCTAAATTTAACATCTGTGTTTTTAATATTTTTAATTGCCATTGAGTATGCAGAAAATTATCATTATTTATTTTCCTATCACATGCAAAAGTTTAAAAAAACTTTAAAACGAACTCAGAATTTTGGCTCTAAAAGACTAGCAAAGGTAATAGTTTCAGCACATTTATGAAATATTTCTTGCCTTGAGATCTGTTATCACAGAGATGAAACTGTATTCTATGCGGTCAATAAAATATTACTAGAAGTATAATCAAGAAAAATAAACTGTCACCAGACAATCAGCCACAACATTTATTCAATTAATAGGATTGAAACTAATTAAAACAATGTGCTCTTAAAATGATGGTGTAAATCTCATATACATTATCATGTGTTAAATGTACCACACTAAATAATGCCTGTTTTACTCGTTTAAAAAGAATTCCTGATTTTTGTTTTGTTTTGTTTTTCTGCTTTAAAAGAAATTCTTTCAAATATTGAAATGTTACAAGGAAAAAAAGTGTCCAATTATCTAGATTTAAGTATGAACCTGATCCAGAGTGATTAGCTGGGCCATTGTTTCCCCTTAAAAAGATATGGAACTAAAATGCTAACAAAAACAATGAAAATTCAATAGCTACCTACTTTAGAATGCATCTCAGGGAAAAAGTGGCACATTTTAGTAAGAAAAAGGGATGAAGCAAGTGTTTGTATGGCTAGAGTGAGTGCTACACCGCATTATAATAAATGCACAAATAAAAGGAAATTTTAAGCTATAAACTTCATTCAATAAACTGTATAAATATTTAAATATTATTTCAGTCATATGAGACTATAACAGGTATCTGCACAATACTTTGAAAATAAAAGATTGCAATTATCTAAATATGTGTATGATTTAATGTACATTTTAGAATATAGGATCTTCTCGAATTATTTAAATTCTTTTCCTATTGTGTAACTTTAAAATTATAACCACTGTTAGTTTTGAATTTAAAGCATCTGAAATCCATTTCTGTCCTTAGTCCATCAAGCTCTGTCTCTTCTGGGATTATACATGTTTTCCCTCTAAGTTCACATCATTGGATTATCTCACTTTAGGCCCCATCAGTCTTGGTCTGCATATAATTAAGGAATTCCATCTCAGTGTTCAGACGGCCTATCAAGTCATTCCTTGCATCTAGACTAGCTTTGATATTTTTTGTTGTTGTTGTTGTTGAATTTAAAATTAGAGGATGTTCATGCTGTTTCCCAAATCTAAGGTCTGCCTTATAATCTAATTGTATTTACTATTTTATTTCTGTTTCCTATGTCTGATATTTAATCTTTTGGTAGCTTGCCAGTACCTTTGTCCATGTAAGTGAAAGAGTCTATTAAAGTTTGTGACATTCTCTTGGTAAATTAGAGTCATATTGAATTCATCCTCCTGACTTCTGCTCATTTACATAAAGCAGATTTCCATAATGTCAACTGACTTTCTGCCTAGCTGCATGAATTTCTAAATGTATTCAGGCTTTATAATCCCTATTAGTACAACCTACTCATTTCTTGCTAGTTGTTAAATTCCACAATACCTATTTACAACAGTGACTGCTACTTGGGTTCTATTACCTTAGGTGCTGATTATTATATTCTGAATGTCAGGCTTAATTTTCTCCCATCATATGATAGCCCTATTGTCCTCACAGTTTCCTTCCTCGACTTTCTGTTCCATAAAACTTACCAGGCTAGATCTAGCCATGTGCCAAGATAGAACAGAGCTATGCAAGATGGCTCACTTCTAAAAACACTGAGTTAGTGCTTCTTTTGGATGTTATGATAGTAATACATTACTTGATAATTTGTATTGTATTTATAATTTTTGCAGATTTAAAAAATAATTATAAAATATTTATGTTTATTTCTATTTTTTAATGGAAGTAGTTTCTGCCTTTATTGAGTTCCATAGGTTAGAATGCAGGAAAAAAATAAATTTTTTAAACAATTTTAAACTCAACAAGATTTATGTGGAGAAGTGTTTAATTTGTAGCCTTTGTAATACATACTGCTTAGATCCATAAAATAGTACATGCAATAAAATGCAAAGCAATTAAATGCAAACATGATAGTACTCTTCTGTGCTTAACTGACATTGGCATAACAAAGATTAGAAAAATATTTAGTAGCATAAATACGTGTATTTAAGTATGCGAGGAAGTCAATTTCTGAGTTGTAATGTACTAAGTATTGGATGGAGATTATAATGATAGCTATTGAAATGCTGTAGAGTAAGTCAAACAATGTCTTCTGATTTAATTTCTAGCTAAATGATTGTGTCTCTTGAATTTTTCAATCGCATCTACTTTGATGAGATTAGTTTATGTATTACAAGGCAACACAAGTAATAATGATACAAATATTTTTACGAACAAGATGTTATCTGGTAAGTAAGTTACATATTCTGAAGTACAAACCAAAATAGTCGTACATTTTTTTACAGGTGTATTTTTAATTTTCATATAACATTCTTTTGCTTTACCAAATTAGTTTCCACAATTTGGCCATCAAAATGAAAAAATGACTGAAATAAATTTTAAAATATTCAATTAATGGATATGTGTAGGTCCATGTTGACATTTTAAAAAGATGGGGGTAAGTATAAAAATAACTCATTTGCCACCAATACTACCCCTACTCTAATGAGTTTCTATCTAGAACTCATTAAAGAGGCCAAATTAACCATAAATGATAAAATGTAAGGAAATACTATAGTGCACTTCTTGTTAGTAATCAAAAGCTCCTTTTTTAGAGAGGGTCATCTAAAATTATAGAAAGATATAATTAGAAAATCATTTGTTATTAAGTTGTTGAGTCAGTACATAATCATTATTGTAGGGGAAAAAAATAAAAATAATGAGTGAAAGATTATTGAGCATCCAATATTTGCCTGGTGCCAAAAGTATTATCTCACATATTTCTTGCTAATTACAAAAGGAAGAAAACACATCTCTATAATAGAGAGCTGTGGTCTGTAATCATCTGAAAACAAAAGAGATAAAAGTTAGCCTCATTTATCTTGGGAAAACCTGATATTGGATGCCCACTGATGGAAAGCAATTCAAAATATCTAGCCTTGCCTGTGTCATATTTTCTGAAAAATATTTAACCTGAATCTTATCAGACATTTAGGTCTAATTTCTCATTTAGAGGTAATACAGGGTTTGAGGAAAAGCTTAAATGAAAGCAGGAGGAAAAAATTAGGCAAATCCAGTTTGTAGGAAATTCTAACAAAAACAGATTTACTATATTTAAAAATGTATTTTTGGAAAGAATAAAAAAAGGCATATAATAGTGATCTTACAAAGACTAAAAGGACATAACAAAATGCAATCTATAAAAATTTTTGAAACATGGTTGAAAATAAAATAGCTTTAAAAGTGTATTGGCAGACATTTGGAGAATTTTTAATATGAACTGAATATTAGATATTATGGAAATACATTTTAGGTAACATATTAGTACTGTGCTTTCTTCTTTTTTTTTTTTTTTTTTGACAGAGTCTCACTCTGTCGCCCAAGCTGGAGTGCAGTGGTGTGATCTTGGCTCACTGTAACCGCCGCCTCCTGGGTTCAGGCAATTCTCCTGCCTCAGGCTCTCGAGTAGCTGGGATTATAGGCACCCATCACCACGTCTGTCTAATTTTTGTATTTTCAGTGGAGAAGGGGTTTCACCACATTGGCCAGGCTGGTCTTGAACTCCTGACCCCAAGTGATCCACCAGCCTCGGCTTTCCAAAGTGCTGGGATTACAGGCGTGAGCCACCGCGCCTGGCCTAGTACTGCATTTTTTTAAGTATGTCTTGTTTAAGAAACGTATACTGATTTATACATAGGTAAAATATAATATAACCATTGAAAGTCTCTGAAAAAATATTTTAAATATTAATAAAAATAAAGCAATGGGCCAGGCACAGTGGCTCAAGCCTGTAATCCCAGCACTTTGGGAGGCCGAGGCGGTCAGATCACGAGGTCAGTAGATAGAGACCATCCTGGTCAACACGGTGAAACCCCGTCTCTACTCAAAATACAAAAAATTAGACGGTCATGGTGGCGGGTGCCTGTAGTCCCAGCTACATGGGAGAATGAGGCAGGAGAATGGCGTGAACCCCGAGGTGGAGCTTGCAGTGAGCCGAGATCGTGCCACTGCACTCCAACCTGGGTGACAGAAAGAGACTCCGTCTCGAAAAAATAAATAAATAAAAATAAAAATAAAAAAATAAAGCAATGATGGTAAACTTAATTTTTTTTGGTACAACATTCTTTGAAATATGTATACTTTGTGAAATAATGTAATCAAGCTAGTTAGCATATACATTACTTCACATACTTATATATTTTCTATGAAAGTACTAAATATCTACTATCAGTGATTTTCAATAATACAGTGTATTAGCTATAGTCACCATGTTATACAATATTAAAAAATTTTAATCAAAGTGGTTAATATATGCAAATGTCTATTATAAAATTATTTCATTTTTCTATGTATGTCATATCTTTTACACTAATATGATGACAATAAAACATAGCACATTTAGAATAAGCAATATAATGAGTATGAATTGAATATAAATTGTGATTGTAATTTCCTATCTTAATATTCCTTGTTCTTTGATTTAATAAATTAGAATTTTGGAAATTATTTAAACATTGCCTTCAACCTGAAACACCAAACATCGAAAACTCAAATATCTAACAATTACCAAAATAATACTACTTAAATATTTACTAAATTGGTCTCCATTATACTCTGAGCTTTTCTAAATTTGTAATACTCTCCTTTAATTTATAAAATTTCCAAGGTCATTTTAATTTTGAGGATTTACAGATACACTTTGATTCATCGAGTTGAATAAGCATTTTTCCTGAGGCGTAAAGAAAAATAACTTCTGTTTTGCTTTTACTTCATTCTTGCCTAAAAAATCTCATTGAAAATCATCCTGTAGGCTATTGATACAAACTTTGTTAGATAATAAATAAGTAAAAGATTTAAAAAATTAAACAAAGAGAAACCATGAATTATGGATAGTGCTTTTGTGAGCACTCACTGCTGTTCGAAACCAAAGGCCAACTCTTTGCAGTAGTCACACTCCATCTTGTGTTTTGTATACTGTAGTATTAAATATGTTGCAAACAAAGTATCTTTCACTAAAAATCATCAGAGTATAATAAAATCATTTGAAGTTATTTAAAAATACTGCACTGCTTATGAAAAATGAAGAAATATATGCTGCTTTTAATATATAATTGCTCCTTACTATATTGTGGGCAGAAAATGCAACGTGTATAAAATGGAAAGAGGTAGAAAAATGCCAAGTGCCAGGATCCCCGATAGCCTCAATAGCTGATCACACAATGGCTCAGATTCAGGTGGGAGAAATGCTGAGAGAGCTATTCTGAGCAAAATCATCACATCATTCCTGCCTGTAAGACTTTTTTTGTCAGCATCCGAAGCAGAATTGCTAGATGTTGAAAGGGCATACCACAAGAATATTTCACGTCAAAGCCTTTTGTAAAGTGTGTACCCATCCCATTGCTAAACCTAGCAGCAAAGTGAAATAGGGCAAGGTTGAAAAACAACTCCCGAACTAACTTAGGCAAACAATTCCAGGAATCTAGAAAGCAGAACAGACCAGGTGAGCAGACCGGGAAAACAAGCCCCTGATAAACGTCATCAGTGTTTCAAAATGTAACGGCCCTACCCCTACCCTACCCCTACCCTGCAAGCCCCTGATAAACGTCATCAGTGTTTCAAAATGTAAACCGCCCTACCCCTACCCTACCCCTACCCTGCAAGCCCCTGATAAACGTCATCAATGTTTCAAAATGTAACCGAAATACCA
>NW_012117477.1:2523189-2538363 GCF_000951035.1 Colobus angolensis palliatus
ACTCTGTACCTGTTTACCCCTGACTATAAAAATGCTGTCTGGAGCCCAGTTAAGGAACTTTCCCGCTCGTCTCATGACTAGTGAGGAAGTTCCAGGTTCGAACCTGTAATAAAGATCCTTGCCGCTTGGCGTTGACTCCGGACTCTGGTGGTCTTCTCTGGGGAATAAGCGGTCTGGGCATAACAATGCAATGAATCGGGTGTAGGATCTAGACTTGAAATACTTGAGTTCAGATTTGCTAAACAGTTAAATAAGGGATCATAAGTAAAAGTACATAAATATTAGCCATTAGAGCTGTTAACATTTTCAGAAAAAATAAAATAGAATATTCTTTCCCAAATGACTATAAACTTCAATTTTTGTGATTTTTGAAGAAGTTTACATGAAGATTAAATGTAATTAATTAGGTTATAATACTGTTAAAGTAAAATGTAGAGTTATGTAACAGAACCTATAAATTATACTGATGTTTACTGTTAAGTAATTGAAAAATTCCTAATTTTATCTGAAAAAAGTAATTAATAGACATTTTTTTAAATCTCAATATTTTTTCTTCTAAATCTTAAAGCAATTAAAATAAGAAAACCAAACTCTGCATAACACCTTGATTATTCCTATTGTAAATAACTGGATTTAAGATACAGTTGAATACGTTTCCTTAAATATATCTGAAAGTTTTCAGTAATACAAATATCATAATGACTTGATATTCAATCAGTTATTTAGAAGAAAATTGTAATAGTCTGTTCTCATGCTGCTAACAAAGAAATACCCAAGACTGGATAATTTATAAAGGAAAGAGGTTTAACTGACTCACAGTTCAGCATGGCTGCAGAGGTTTCAGAAAATTTACAATCATGGTGCTGGAGAAGCAAACACATACTTCTTCACATGGCTGCAGCAATAAGGGCTGCTAAATAAAAGGGGGAAAAGTCCCTTTAAAACCATCAGGTCTTGTGAGAACTCACTCACTATTATGAGAACAGCAGCATGGAGGTAACTGCCCTCCATGATTCAATTACCTCGCACAAAGTCCCTCCCACAACATGTGGGGATTATGGGAACTACAATTCAAGATGAGATTTGGGTGGGACACAGCCAAACCATATTATTGTGTACCTGGCCTCTCCAGATATCATGTCCTCACACTTCAAAACACATTCTTGCCTTCCCAACAGTCACCCAAAGTTTTAACTCATTCCAGCATTAACCCAAAAGTTCAAGTCCAAAGTCTCATCTGAGACAAGGCAAGACCCTTCTGCCTATGAGCCTATAAAATCAAAAGTCAGTTAGTGACTTCCTAGATACAATGGGGAAACAGGCATTCAGTAAATACATTTATTCCAAATGGGAGAAATTGGCCAAAACAAAGGGGCTAAAGACCCCATGTATGTCTGAAATCCAATAGGGCAGTCATTAAACTTTAAAATTCCAAAGTGATCTCCTTTGACTCCATGTATCACATCCAAGGCACACTGATGAAAGAGGTGGGCTCATACAGCCTTGAGCAGCTCTGCCCCTGTGGTTTTGTAGCATATAACTTCCCTCCCTTTAGTGGGCTGGCATTGAGTGCCTGTGGCTTTTCCAGGTGCATAGTGCAAGCTGTTGGTAAATCTACCATTCTGGGGTCTCCAGGACAGTGGCCCTTTTCTCACAGTATACAGTGCCATAGTGGGGATTCTGTGTGGGGGCCCCAACCCCATATTTCCCCTCTGCACTGTCTTAGCAGAAGTTCTCTATGAGGGTTCCACTCCGGCTGCAAACTTCTGCTTAGACATCCAGGTATTTTCATAGATCCTCTGAAATCTAGGTGGAGGTTTCCAAACCTCAATTGTTGACTTCTGTGCACCTACAGGGACAACACCACATGTTAGCTGCCAAGGTTTGGATCTTGTACCCTGTGAAGCCTGAGCTGTATGTTGGCCCCTTTGAGACACAGCTAGAGCTAAAGCAACTGGGACTCAAGGCACTATGCCCTGAGATGGCATACAATAGGGGACCTTTGGACATGGCCCAGGAAACCATTTTTCCCTTTCAGGCCTCCAGGCTTGTGATGGAAGGGGCTGCTGTGAAGGTATGTGACATGCCCTGGAGACATTTTCCCCATTGTCTTGGTGATTAACTTTGACTTCTTGTTACTTATGCAAATTTCTGCAGCCAGCTTGAATTTCTCCTCAGAAAATGGGTTTTTCTTTTCTATTGCATTGTCAGGCTGCAAATTTTCCAAACTTTTATGCTCTGTTTTTTTCTTGGATGCTTTGCTGCTTAGAAATTTCTTCTGCCAGATACCCTAAATTATCTCTCTCAAGCTCGAAGTTCTACAGATCTCTAGGGCAGAGGAAAAATGCTGCCAGTCTTTTTGCATAGGAAGAGTGACCTTTACTCCAGTTCCCAACAAGTTCCTCATCTCCATCTGAAACCACTTCAGCCTGGACTTAATTGTCTATATTATTATCAGCATTTTGGTCAAACCCATTTGACAAGTCTCTAGGAAGTTCCAAATTTTCCCACATTTTTCTGTCTTTTTCTGAATCCTTCAAACTGTTCCAATCTCTGCCTGTTACCGAGTTCCAAAGTTGCTTCCACAGTTGGGGGTATCTTTACAGCAGAAACCTGCTACCCAATTTACTGTGTTCACGTTGCTAATAAAGACATACTTGAGACTAGGTAATTCTTAAAGGAAAGAGGTTTAATTGACTCAGTTCAGCATGGCTGGGGAGGCCTTAGGACACTTACAATCATGTTGGAAGGGGAAGCCAACATATTCTTCTTCACATGATGCATCAGGAAGTGCTGAGCGAAAAGGGGAAAAGCCCCTTATAAAACTGTCAGATCTCGTGAGAACTCGCTATCACGAGAACAGAAGCATGAGAGTACTGGCTCCAAGATTCAATTACCGCCCATGGGGTCCCTCCCACAACATGTGGGTATTATGGGAACTACAGTTCACAATGAGATTTGGGTGGATACACAGCCAAACCATATCAGAAATAGCAAATTTTACATGGATATCCAAAACTGTAGGTCTGAGTATAAAAGGTTTCTAGTTACTTGAAAGAACAAGAACAAACAAAAAACACTTAATACGGGGAAGTTACTGGACTGGACTCTGCTTTTAGGAATTTCAATTAAGAAAAAAAATGTGTATGACTAAAGAAATAGATTCTACTTATGCCAGTCTGATTGAGGATGGTGAGTATTTTGTGCTTATCTTCCAGGTCCTCAGACAACACTACTTACTGCCACACTGAGGTGACGCTTTTACATTTACTTCACTTTTCTAGTTAGGGGTTTAACATATAAATGATTGATTTTAACATGTGAGTGTCTGTGAAAAATTTCATCTTGTTACATGCCTGGATCTAAGCACAGGATCTGACACATACCTCATTCTCAATATATTTGTGTTGAATATAATTTGACAAGTTGGAGAGAAGTGCAGATTTGTCAGGTTTTTGCTTGGAGATACCTATCTTGAGATCCAGTTTACCTTGCTCTACCATTTAGAATACCTTAATGCAGTTAAGAAAATAGCATGGCATTGCCAATTCTCAATTTTTTCATGTTTAAATTGCCAGTAAGATTGCCTATTCATAGGTTTGTCATGAGGATAAATTGTGATGGTAGTAACAATAAATAACCTTTATTGAGTGCCTTTGTTGAGTGCCTACTGAATATCAGGTGTGGTTCTGCATACCAAGCTTTGTCCTAAAACTTCAGATATATATTTTATTTAATCCTAAATAACCTCATAAATTGTGTATTATTATTTCTAAATTTCAAAGTTTAAGAAAATGAGGCAGAGATTAAATAATTTGCTCAAGTTCAAACAGAAAATGGATCAAGAATGGGGATGTTTGACTCCATGTCCTCCTGTACTATGTAAGGGTTTAAGTATAAACCCATGATCAATAAATTTAGACTTTAAAAAACAAAATAAAAGAAAAACACTTCAACTGCTATTCATTATTTGTAAGTTTTTTATGGTGGGGGGAGTGGCTATAACGCAAACTTTCTTGGGTCTCTAGTTGCTAATGAGTGTGTCATTTTTATGAACATATGAATATACTTAAACCTACAAAGACTCTTGCTTTGGCAAGCTGTTGAACACTGAACTAAATGGATGTGACTAGCTACAGGGAAATACTCTTTGAATGAAAAGAGTGACTTCTCTATTAAAGAAAACATGTGTGACTTTGGGTAGAATGTGACACTTTTGCCATATGATTTACAACATATCTATTCTTTTAACTCCTCCCTGCAATTTCAAGCCAACTTACATATTTTTTTTAACCCAAGTTGCCCTTGCCTTTCAGTGGCAATTTTACATTTGAAAATATAAAATAGCAAGTGTTATTTTCATCTAATTCCTAAAAATTTGGCTTTCTTCTAGACAGGCACCTGATTTGCAAAAAAAAAAAAAAAAAAAAAAAAAAAACAGAGGTTTCATCCAGTTGGAAAGAACAAGAAAGTAAAAAAATAGTCAAGGTTTCCAAGAATACAGGTCTCTCCCTGTTTAAACTGCTCCAAATCACACTTGCTTAGAAACACAGACAAAAAAAAGTCTTGACTCTTTCTATATAGAACCTTTTTAATCATCTATGGCAGGCCAAGGGCTACAGCTTTAGGCAGCCACATGGCCGGAATTTCTGTTCTCATGTCTTTGGCTATAAGAAAAGTCTGTAAACCAATTTCCAGACTGTGTTAAAAGTAGTTTTATTGTGAGAAGGAGGGAAAAAAGTACCTTTGATGTTCAATATGTGAAATTAAACATTTGGTTTACGTACGTGTCCTTTTTAGGATTATAAAACCATAACCAGTCACTTATATCGGAGGCCCACATTGCTATAGCTCACTAACACTTATATCACTTTTCAGCTGCCTCCAGTATTAAACTCACAAGTGCCAGTTATAATTAAAGGGAATATTTTTTAAAAAATTCACTTCACAGTTTATTCACAAGGCTGAATGCATTTATTTTGTGGAATTACCTACAGCTAAGCTAAGGTAAACAGGTGCAGCTTTTCTAAAACTCTTTTCCCTCAGTTTTTTTCTCCCCAAAATTACTTGTTTCCCCTTTTGGAGAAGCAAAATGACTGACTTTTAGCTGCTATAACATATTATAAGGGAGAATACCAGTTCGAGTGGCTCTGTTCTAGGATCGTTCATTTTTTAATTTTCTACAACATAGGAATTTTTTTACAGGCATGATTGCTGCCTCCATTAATACTGGAGAGCTCAGAGCACAAATCTTAACATATAGAAATGCAATATTCAATATCTGAATAAAACTATATCTACTTAGCTTAGTGTATCCCAGCAACGTAGATGAGTTCATAAAAACAGTTCTCTGCATTGCAAATCAACTTCCAAAAAGCATCCATAAGTCTAAGAAGATCAATACTGTTTCCACAAGACTATTTCTACAGAGTACTATTAAGTGACAGCTATAATGATGTTTGAGGGTTCTTCATTTTCCATCTCTATCTGCCCTACTAGGCCATTCCATGTAAATAACAACTAGAAAGACAAACAGCATATTTGCTCTATAAACATATCTTTAAAAACACCCTTCCAATTAGACTGGGTCTCCTAATTGCCTGCTTTTCCCCCCAGCTTTCTTGAGGTGTAATTGTCAAACAAAAATTGTATATATTTAAGATTTAAAACATGATGTTTTGACGTACATATTATTATTAAATGATTAACACAATCAAGTTAATTAACATTTGTCACTTTACAGAGTTACTTTTCTGTGGTGAAAACACAAGCTTTACTCTCTTGGCAAATTTCAAGTTTACAATACTTTTACTTATTATTAACTATAGTTGTCATACTGTGGATTAGGTTTCTGGAATTTATTCATCTTATAATTGATGTTTGTATCCCATAACTAACATCTTTTCATTTTATCCCATCACCAAGTCCCTCTAAAATAGAAATTTTGAAGCTACTACTCATGGTATTTCTTGTACTGTGAAACAACATAGTCAAAATAAATTTTTAATAAAGTTGGTAGTGTCCTGTTCCTATGCTGTAAATGTCTGCCAACTTCAAATCATTGTATTGGTGCTGTCTAAATAAGAACAATTACATGTTTTAGTTTCTTTCCATGGCATAAGTATAAATGGATCTAATTTCCCATGACAGTGGTAAACTTTGAATACAACATTAAAAACTGGCTGCGAATATTGATATTGACAGCATTATTTCTAAGTTGATCAAATATTCAACATGGATATATAGATTTTAATAAGCAATAAAATTTCCTAACAAAGTCCAAATTTATTAATTGATTATATTTAAAATAATTATATCAAAGTATTTAAGGTAACCACTGATGATATTAGCATATTTACTGCGTTTTGTACATTGATGAATCTAAAAGAAAACAATGAAAAATAATAATATTCAGTTATTCAGCAGGTATAAGCTTGTTACATAAATCATCCAGAGAATGACTCACTACATAACGGTGTGTTTTTAAATTTCTGTGTGTCTGTGAAATTCTCAAATTTCCTTCGGTTATTGATGTCTAACTTCCTTCCATTGTGGTTGGAGAACAAACTTTCTTAAACCATAATGATAATGGTGAAAAGGGTGATGAGCCTTTTTAAATTTTTGGAGCCACGTTTTATGGCCTGATATGTGGTGTATCCTGAGGACATGCTCCTTCTCTTTTATTCATTTTCCTGTTTGTTCCATAGAGTAGATAATTTCCATAGTACTATAGTCAAGTGTGCTGACTCTCTGCTTAATTCTGCTCTTGAGCCCCTCTAGTTAGTTTTTATTTCAGTTATTGTAATATTCAACCTCAGACATTCTATTTGGGTCTTTAAAAAAATTACTTCTGTTTCTTTGTAGATATTCACTATTTTGTGGGATGTTGTTTTTTCTCTTTCCTGCATAGTTGTTTTTAGTGTATTGAATACATTTAAAATAGCTGATATAAAGTCTTTGTCTCTTAAGTCCAGTGTCACCTTCCTCATTAACTGTTTATATTGTCTACTCTTGTTCTCATGTATTGGTCATACTATTTGTATACCTCCTAATATTTCATTGTTGAAAACTGGATGTTTTAAGTTATATAACTTGACGGCTGTGGAAATCAGCTTCTACTCTCTCCCCAGCGTTTATAGTGGTTACTCTTTATTGTAATAGTAGTTGTGTATTTGCTGAGTCACTTTTCTAAACTAATTTTGTAAAGTCTCTTTCCTTTGTCATGTGTGTCCATTGAAGTCTCTGCTTGGTGGGTTTAAAGACCAGCTAATGATTATACAGAGATTTCCTTAAATGCTTCAAGCAAGATATCTTCTGACTTTTGCTGAGATGGCCTGAATGTGTTCTGAGGTATGCCCTCACTATACAGACAAGCAGTTTACAACTCTGTATTATCCTTCACTTTTTGCTTGTGCAGCATATTAAGCTAAGCCACAGCTATAAGCTTTGGACATTATCAGGTCTTTCCAGGACATGTGCAAACCCTGGGCATGCACAATGTTGTACAGGATTCTAGATTCACAGGAACATACCACAGCTTTTCAAAGCTCTCTGTGGACATCTTGTTCACTAGCTCTTTCTTGCAGGTTTTCACCACTCGTTTTCCACAAAGGTAATCAGAATCACAGGCAGCTACGGTGTTAAACATTTGCTGCTGATAATTTTCACAAACACTTCGGGAAAAGGCTGTTTGTCCTGAATGAGCTCTGAGGCAGGTCAGATAAATGCACTCTCTGCAAGTGGGGGTCTTCTATGAAAACACAAGACAGGTTAAGCAGTGAGAATTCTTTGGAAATGAGACTTTCAAGGAGTTTTAAATGGTAGTCATTTCTGTAGTGGCTGCCAAGCTGCTAGTTTTTACCAGGAGTGTGGACTGTTTGATTTCGGGCAAACATGTAGCTGCAAAGTTTAAATCCCTGTAAAACTGTTCACTGTTCTTACTTAAATCATGGTTGTTGTCATTGTTTTGAATAAATATTCCGAGTTGTTCCAAGATTTTGCTTTATATCCAGATTTTTGAAAAACATAGAATTTATTTTATTTATTTATTTATTTATTTATTTATTTATTTATTTTGCCAGTTTACTGACATTTTTATGGTGGAAACAAATTCCAGCAATCTTTTCTATGCTCTGTTTGCTCATGTCACCCTTTATCATTTTTAAAAATACTAGTTTACCTGGTTATAGAATTACAGATTGAAGATTTCTTTCCCTTAACAGCACTTTATGATGTAATTTTATTGTCTTCTCACCTAAATGATTTCCGAAAAAGGTCTTTAATGATTTTTGTTGTTTCTATGCAGGTACTCTAGCTGTGTCTAATTTTGCTATTTGTGTCTACATTTTAGCAATTCAAAATGTATTTCTAGATATTTTTGTTTCTGTTTATTTTCCTATTTTTCCTGCTTTCTTCCATGAGATTCTTGTTTCTGTGGTTGATGCCAGTCATTAAGTCTGTAAATGTGTTGGCTATAATTTCTTCAGTGTTTATTCTATCCTTTCTCTTTTCTCTTTCTGAAATACCAATCATGCATATGTTCCTGGTGTGTTATTTTCCCAAAACTCTGAGATGCTATATTATATGTTTATAATTGTTTTCTCCTTTCAATTTCAGTTCAAATAATTTCAATTATTTTCAAAATCTCCTGATCCTTTTGGAGAAAGTTCTGCTTGTTTGCAAGGTATGATTGGAAAACAGGGGAAACTGTAACTACTACGAAGAAATAGAAGAAACAACACTCTCATCACCTGGGAAGGCAATAATTTAAACACTAAGAGTAAAGGTGAGGGAGAAATGCTAAGTACACTTGTCTTTTACAATCACCTTCATCCTCATAAAGGAACCCCCTCTTCATAGGCTCTCCCAAACTATTGCAAGCAGTTTTAATTTATCTGGCTGTCAGATCTACCAGACTTTGACAGACAGCTCCAATCAAAATGTTATTGCAATTATCTTTATTTTACTGGTAAACTATTAAAACAGAGGAGATGACCCTAGCTCCTTCACCTTCCACTCTAAACACCTGTCAATATCTTCGGACACCTTTCCCACCCACCTCCTTAGAGTCAGTCATTCTTTGAGACAGAGAGATGCCATCCTGCTGGTGACTTGTACATGCCGTTCAAAAGTGAATTTGATCAATTATTAAAACCAAACCTAGAAAGCATATTAGTTTTCTGGGAGACTACATTGGAAGCACTGTCAATCTCTGTCCCCTCCCAATGGACACTAATTGCACTTCTGAGATCCCAAAATTTTAGCCAAGAATTTCTATCCTGGGAAATCATACATGTCTCTGGAATTGTACTTTTTGTCTGGAAAAAATGAACCAATTCATCCCCTCCCAAAAATATAGTCATTTACATCACAGGGGTAGATGTTAGATAGCTTCAAATGTTTTATAAAACACTAAATTGGATGACTGTGACTATCTTTTTTCAAAATGAGACTCCCTAGATTACTCAGAGATACTTCCTAAAAGGAAAATTTGTTCATTATTTATGTCTTTCTTGAAGACAGTAATCTCTGCAACATGAGTCAATAGATTAGAAACCATAGTACAAAATTTATCACTGACTTTAACCAAAGTGATCAATTATACTGAATTGGCCCTGGGAGGCATTCAGTTCTGCCTGAAATCACTGGTCATGGTTGTTATGGATGATTACCTGAGACTTGCTTCTCATAGTCCAAGGTACAGCCAGTGCGATTACTAAATCATCTGGCTGTGCTTGGATTAATGTCTCCAGTGATGTGGAAATGTCAATACTAAAACTTATAGAGGATGACACCAGGCTTTCTAAGTTAAAACATGTTTGTTGTTATTTAACTGTGTCTGGTAACTTAGATGACATATTTGTGGTCAATACTTAAGGTTGTACTCTTTAGGTTGCTTGGAATCTTATTTAGAATGGCCTAATTAAATGTTGTATGAGATAACTGAACAGATTTGGCCTAGTTTCTGTACGTCAGATTAATCAGAGTTGCTGATGAAGTGGCACTGTGGCAAAAATCACCAGAATTCAAGACATTACAAAAATGAAGGGTGGATATTGTGAAGAGACAATTCTGCACAGGTCTTTCATTTTTCTGCATGTATTGTGAATGAGACAGTGATGGTTCTTTTGTTCCAGACTATGTTTTCAATGATATTTATATAAAAGAAAACCTTGGAAGATAGAGTATCTCCCTCAAGAGTAAAGTAGAGAAACACTTTGTGTCTCTTATAGTGAAAATAATGTCTTCCTCCAAAGCAATGGGTTATTGTAATTACTGTCCATTATGAGCAACTAGGGTTTCCTAAACTTAATTTTAATATCCAGTAATACAACCCACTGTATTTGGCACATCTTATCAAATATGAGGTTGGGACATTCTACAGGACAAGTTAGCCCATGTATTCAATAAATATGTCACCTGAAAAAACAAAGAAGAAAATTGGATGCCCTAGAGAAAAAAATATAGACACATCAACCAAATGCAATGTATGAATCTTGACTGATCTTAATTAACACAAACCAACAATTAGAATATATTTTTGAAACAGTGACATTAGAATATCAACTATGTATTAAATAATATTAAGCAATTATTATTGTGTTGATTGCAGTTACTAAATTAAGGCTGTGTATATAAAAAAGTTTATCTGTTAGAAATAATACTAGGGTTAATACTGAAAGGGTATTTCTGAGATTTCCTTTAATCTACTACTACTACTACATGCGCACACACACAGGCACACATAGACACACACAAACACAAACATATGAAGCAAGTATATGGTGGAGGATGTAGTTGGAAAAAATGGGACAAATATTTGTAATTGTTGAAACTGGGTGAAAGGTGCATGGGAATGCATTATACCAAACCAAACGTAACAGAAAATGGACTCGAGTATAGCTTCTTAAATTCAAATTCCAAGTAGACTTCTTCCAAGTTGTAAGACCTTTGGAAAGTTCCTTACCAGGGTTTCCTAAATTTCTCAGTTGAAAGTAGGGATAATAGTAATGTCTCTCTCAGAGCTGTTATGGGTTTTAAATGTGTCAACATTTTCAGTCACTCAGAACAATGCCTTGCTAAATGTGTTACTTAGATACTAAAATATAAATATTGCTGAATAACAAAATTAAGATGAGGACTTTTTCTTCACAATTATATTTTAAATTATTAATTAAAGATGTATAATATATGAAAATAATTTTATATTAAGCACATAAATGTTATATCTCTATTAAGTACCAATTAATTTATACTCGTTGGTGTCTTCTTGTTTTTTTTTTTTTAACCCGTGAATGAGAATGGAGGCCTTTTAGAGAATATCATTCTAATTCAAGATCTCCATGTATTTTCACAACTTCCACTGCATACACTAAATCTAGAAAGTAGTTTAAAAATTCCCTTTTACTTACGTCTACCTTGAAAAATTGTTTCACCTCTTCTCCACGTCTGAACAAATATAGGTTATTCTTTCTACTTACAAGAAAAAAATCTTCAGAAATAAAAAGAAAAGATATTTTCTTCACTTAAATAGACATGCAGAAATGTAGACCTCAGGCCTAGCACATAGACAGTATGTGATTAATCAACCATCAGTCAACCAATCAATCAATATTTTTAAGCAAATTACTTAACAGAATTCAAATATTTCCTGAATATAGATAGACACTGGTAAAGCTGTCTGCTTCATAAAATTCCTCTGTGAATTTATAATGGAGAACATAATTCATAGCAAGAAAATCACATTATGTACTCCTCCCTCCCCCAACAAGTTAAAAGTGGCTCATATAGCTACTGCCAGAGAACAGCATTTTCCACTAACTGCTGAATGCCCTTCCCTCAAATATACTTCACAGAGACATAATTTACATTTCTCAATAAGAAATGCGTGTGCAATGGTTTAGAGGAAAGGAACGTCTCATCTACTTGTTCATTTCACATATTTTTCCACAAACTCACCTCAGTTATATAAGCTTTCTCTAAATATGAGAATGGAAAGTCCTGGAACAGAGATCCCATTTCCCAAGGTAAATGATGTGGTAGTTTTACAACTCAGGTGGTTGAGGTACATCATTTCACATTTTCTCAATTAGAATAATAAACTATAGAACCAGTGAATGTTGGTTAAGAGCTACTACAGAAAATAAAAAATAAAATGTAAAGTAATATTTTTTAGACAGAACAAGTCTAAGTTATATTTAAAAAGTGATGAAATATGTTGAGGAAACTTTTGTATGACATATCCGTGATTGTACTATTAATAACCTCAAAAATAACTAAATTTATATGCTGGAAATTTAATCCAAAGTTTAAAAGTGAGTCAATAATTCTATTTTCAATTAACGACTCAGTCCTTTGACTCATTTGTGTCTGAAGTTGGAGAATGTTTCCAATTCATTCTCCAAAGAAGTTAGAGAATTATTCAATATTTCCATGTTGGCTTTTGATAATTTCAAATATAAATAAGGAACCTAAATGAACATTAGTTAGCGTTACATTTGTCTACTTTAATTACTTAATAATATTCATTTTCTGTATCAAATTGTTTTATCAATGATTATTTTGCAACAGAGAGTGTAAGCTCCATAAAAGCAATGTCTGTGAAGACATAATGCTATATATTGTTGTAGAGATATATCTTAGAAATAATATGGTCTGGAGGCTAACTCTGACATCATTCTTTACCAGCTGCATGACCTTGGAAATCACTTAACCTTTCTGAGTTTTAGTTTATAATTTTATAAATGAGGGTAATATCTATGAAATATAAAGATATATATCTATATATCTACATAGAGATAGAACTTAGAAAACAATCGATAGCTACTTAATTATGAAGCACACCTTAGCCTGATACAAGCTGTCAAAATCATTGTATTAGTCAGGGTTCCCCAGAGAAACAGAACCAATAAGACATAGATAGATAGATAGATAGATAGATAGAGATACATAGAAAGATATTTACAGTCACGTGTGACTTAACGCTAATACATTCTAAGAAATGTGTCCTTAGGTGATTTCATCATTGTGCAAACATCGTTGAGTCTACTTACACAAACCTAGATAGTATAGCCTACTGCATACCTAGGCTATATGTCATAGCCTATTACTTTTAGGCCACAAACCCGTATAGCATGTTACTATACTGAACGCTGTAGGCAATTATAACACAATGGTAAATAGTTGTATATATAAACGTAGCTAAGCATTGAAAAGGTAAAAAATATGACATAAAAGATAAAAAATGGTACACTTGTAGAGGGCACTTACAATGAATGGAGCTTGCAGGACTGGAAGTTGTTCTGGCTGAGTCAGTGAGTGAGTGGTGAGTGAATGTAAAGGCCTAGGACTTGACTGTCTATGAATGTAGAATTATAAACATTGTACACTTAGTCTATACTAAATTTATTTTTTAAATCTTCTTTCTTCAATAATGAATTAATCTTAGCTTACTGTAACTTTTAATCAACTTTTCATTTTTCAGCTTTTTGACTGTAATAATTCACTAAAAACACAAATGTACAACTGTACAAAAAATTCTTTCTTATTCTATAAGCTTTTCCTATTTAAAGACTTTGGGTTGTTTTACTTTTCTATTAAAAATTAAGATGCTGACATACACATTGGCCTCTGCTTACACAGGGTCCAGATAATCAATATCAGTCTTTTATTGTCATATCTTGTCCCTCTGGAAGGTCTTCAACAACAATAACAAGCATGGAGCTGTCATCTCCTAGGAGAACAATGCCTTTTTCTGGAATACTTCCTAAATGACCTACCTGAGACTGTATTAAAGTTACCATTTTTTTTTCTTAAATAAGTACACAGAGTACACTCTAAAATAATAAAAAGTAAATATATAAACCAGTGACATAGTTGTTTATTACCATCACCATGTATTATTATATACTGTACATAATTGTACCTGTTCTACTTTTGACTGGCAGCACAGGGGTTTTGTTTTCACCAGCATCACAACAAACAGATGACTATTGTATTGTCCTCAGAAGTCATGATGGCTACAAAGTCAAAAGGCAATAGAAAATTTTCCGCTTCATCATAACCTTATGGTACCAAAGTCATAAACTCAATCTGTCCTTGACCAAAGCATCCTTATGCAGTGCATGACTGTATTATGAGTGATCAGCCTTACACAATTATAGAAGCTGTGATGTTCCAGGATCTGCCCTGTGCAAGCTGGAAACTCCAGAAAGCTGGCGGGTGTATGAGAACCAGGACAGTCAACGGTATAAGCCCTATTCTGAGTTTAAAGGAACAGGAGTCAGGAGCACGGATGTTCCACAAATTGGATGGCCCAGCTCAAGCAAAGGGAGTAAATTTTTCCTTCCGCCACATTTTGTTCTTGTTCAGGGCTTCAGTGAATCGGGGGTGCCGCCCACATTGGTAAGGGTGATCTTTACTCAGTGCACAAATTCACATGCTCATGTCTTACAGAAACATCCTCACAGACATGCCCAGAAAAAGTGTTTGACGAGGTATTTGGGCTTCTCTTATCTGAGCCAAACTGACCCACAAAAGTAATCATCACAACAGCAAAAATAAAAAAACTACAAATTAGCACATCACAGCATGTGTTTGGCTAAAAAAAAATCCATTATTCTAGTCCTTATGTTTTTTCAAAAAAAAATAATTTATTTATTAAAAAAAGATTTTAGTTTTCTATACTGCAAAATCAACTAATTTGTTGATTTTCACAATTATTTTCTAAAAAGAACTTATAATGGTAAGATTTGTAATTCTCACTTACGGAATAAAGTCACTTTTTTTTTTTTTTTTTTTGAGACAGAGTCTCACTCTGTCGCCAAGGCTGGAGTGCAGTGGCACCATCTCGGCTCACTGCAAGCTCCGCCTCCTGGGTTCACGCCATTCTCCTGCCTCAGTGTCCCAAGTAGCTGGGACTACAGGCGCCCACCCCCATGCCCGATTAATTATTTTTGTATTTTTAGTAGAGACGGGATTTCACCATGTTAGCCAGGATGGTCTCAATCTCCTGACCTCGTGATCCTCCCGCCTGGGTCTCCCAAAGTGGTGGGATTACAGGGTTGAGCCACCATGCCCTGCCAAAAAGTCAATTCTTAAATAAAATACTAGACACCAAATTAAGCATATGCTAAAAAATGCATTTTTTCTTTGGAAATTCTTTTTTTTTTTTTT
>NW_012117477.1:2538618-2539639 GCF_000951035.1 Colobus angolensis palliatus
AGGATGGTCTCAATCTCCTGACCTCGTGATCCGCCCGTCTCGGCCTCCCAAAGTGCTGGGATTACAGGCTTGAGCCACCGCGCCTGGCCGGAAATTCTAATAAGCTCTTTCAAAATATAGAGCAAGAAAGGGAGAAAAGATAAACTAAAAAACAGGAAGTCAATTACACAACAAATTATAAAATGGTATACCCTAATCCAACATTAGTAATTAAATGTTGATATACAAACAACTTCAATCACTCTCAGAAGGGATTAAGAAGTAACAATAAAAATCCAAGACCCAACTGGTTTTCTTTACAGATACACATACAATTATTCAGCACCATTTGGTGAAGCAATCTTTAAATTTTAATGGAATTAACCCATCACATTTGCCCATCTTGTTCATTTTTAAGGCTGTTTTAAATATTGTAGATTATTTGTCTTTTCATTAAAAAATTTAAATTAGCCTGTTAATTACTTTTAAAAACTAGAATATTGATTTCAATCACAAATCAACTGAGCAGAGTTAGAGCTTAACTATTTCAAGTATTTTAATTCATTAATAATCCATTAACAAAACATCTCCTTCATCTATATTTTCTTAAATCAATCTTTGTAGTGCTTTGTATTTCCCAGCTTAAACACTTGTCACTAAATGTAGTCTTCAGCGTTCTGTTTTTAAGTAATTATGGCAGATCCTTTGCCAGTATATTGAATTACAAATGGCATTTGTGTATTATCTTTAATCCAGCCACCTTGGTAAATTTACTTGCTAAAATAACTCTTCCTAAAATCTTTTTTTTCTAGGTCTCTTAAGGTTTGCACCTACAGTATTTTTATTTATCTGTCTTTATCGTAGGTATGCAATATCATGCATACAATACATATAATAAAGACAGTTTCACTTTCATTCTCATCTTTGTGTTGTTTATTTTTTCTATTATTGCCTTATTGTGCTAGCAATGCAATGTTGAGGAGTATTATGGTAAATTATGATAAAAAATAACAATTACTATAATTGATTATAAATAAATATA
>NW_012117477.1:2539712-2612880 GCF_000951035.1 Colobus angolensis palliatus
CATATTTATATTATTATAATATATATTTACATTATGTTATAAATAAAATACAAATAACCCAATTAAAATTATTAAGAGACTTCTGAAAGGAAAATAGGTACATGGCCAATGAACATATAAGGAAGTCCTTGACAGTACTAGTTAGAAAAAATGCAAATTTTAACATAATGAACTACTACTACATACCGACCAGAAAAGCTATAATTAAAAGCACAGAAACTCCAAATGTTGGCAAGGATTTATAACATACCAACTTCTCCTCTATTGACTGTTGAAAGTGTAAAATTATTTGGGAGGCCGAGATGGGCGGATCACGAGGTCAGGAGATCAAGACCATCCTGGCTAACATGGTGAAACTCCGTCTCTACTAAAAATACAAAAAACCAGCAGGGCGAGGTGGCGGGCGCCTGTATTCCCAGCTACTCCGGAGGCTGAGGCAGGAGAATGGCGGGAATCCGGGAGGCGGAGCTTGCAGTGAGCAGAGATCCGGCCACTGCACTCCAGACCCAGCGACAGAGCAAGACTCCGTCTCAAAAAAAAAAAAAAAAAGAAAGTGTGAAATTATATAACCACTCTGTAAAACTATTTGACAGTTTCTTATAAAGATACATCAACCTTACGAGTTAGTTCTACTCATGTATTTATACAATGAAACAAAAACATATTATAGCCTCTAAAATCATATACATAGAAGCTTTCTTAATTTCTTAATCGCAGTAAAAAATGGAAATAGTTTATTATTAAAGGATTGGATAGATCATAAAAAAGCCACAACATTGACTACTTTCAGTAGTTAAAAGGAAAAAACAATGATTTTATGCAACAAAAGGTTGAATCTCACAAACATTGTGGTGAGCTTAGACAAAGAGTCTTTACCTTCTAATATGATTAATATGAAGGTCCAGAACAGGCAAAAACTAAGCTAGGATAATAAAAGAGATAGGAAATTACTTGCCTATTGGAGAGTATGTTAAATAGGAAGGGACACGAGAGAATTTTCTGAAGTGATAAAATGTTTTATATCTTAATATCGGTATCAGTTGTATGGGCATAAGTCACAACTCATTAAACTGTGTACGTAAGACCTGTGTATTTTTCTGTATGTTAATCATAATTAAACAGAAAAAATAAGACATAAAAACTCAAAGACAAGAAAATTATATACTAAATATATGTAAATAAAAAAGAAATAAAAATTAATGTATTTTATTTATCCAATAAATCAAACATATTTTCATACCATTAAGTATATTATATCTTTATTATGTTTTACCCAGTTTATCTGTAAAAGATTGAGAAGTACATACAAATGTAATATTACTATTTTTTTCTGTCTACTTACATTTGCATTTGCCAAAGTTTTTGTATATACATATACATAATTCAATAAGATTTTTCTTTATTCTTATAATACAGTTGTGGTGTGCATTAACATATGTATTTTCTTTTAAAATATCAATTGAAGTTTCTTCAGTTTATTTTTCTACTCTTACTTTGTTGCATTTCTTTTGTTTGCCCTGGTCTAATCTTCAAGAATATCAATTAAAATTACTTGTAGGCTGGGTGCAGTGGCTTATGCCTGTAATCTCAGCATTTTGGGAGAATGATGAGGGTGGATTGCTTGAGCCTAGGGGTTCAAGACCAGCCAGGGTGACATGGTAAAGGCCCGTATCTACAAAAAAATACAAAAAATTAAATGGACATGGTGGCGCATGCCTGTAGTCACAGCTACTAGGGAGGATAAGGTGGAAGGATCACCTGAGCCACAGGTTGAGGCAGCAGTGAGCCATGATGACGCCACTGCACTCCAGCCTGGGCTACAGGGTGAGATTCTTTCCCCAAAAATCATAATAGTAATTGTATATTAATTATCTGAAATACACATATAAAATATCCTCCATGATTTTTTTCAATTCTTCAGCATTTGTATTTGCATTTTGTGAGTGTTTACCTTATGAATTTTCTTTAATATAAGTTTGGTTTTTTATTTGGGGATTTACATATTTCATTATGCTACTGCAATTTAGTAGACATTAATTATACTACTATGCTTTATTTTATTTTTCCTGTATTATCTTATTTTCTTTTAATTTCATTCTATTTCCATTTCACAGCAACGTCTTTCATTTTTAACTGTTTTTTCTAAATGATATTTTCCTCTTCTGTTAATATTTCATGAAGTTAACTTTTTATCATGCTCATGAAAGTGCCAAATATTTTTCTGAAAGTTCGGAAGTTGGGATCCTGAATTAGATCTTTATTTCATAAGTAGTCAGATGTATTATTCCCTTTTTTTTCTATTTTTCAGGATAACTTTTTTTCCCCCTCAGAAGGTAACATTTCCTCTCATTTTATTGATATGTATTTGTTTCCAATTGTCAGTATGATTTTTGACAAATTTTTTAAAATCTCTTTTTCATATGTTGAGCTACAGAGCAAGTTGATATGACATGCTTCCAGTAACACTTTTTACATTTCTTTAGGCTTTCATCAGCCTTCCTTATACTCCATTACTTGTTTCTCTAAAAGTTGCAAATAATGTGAAAACCAGGGTCCTCTAGCAAGCACAATTAACTAGCATTGCTTTTATCTTCAACCCTTCCTCCAATATATATCTGAGAAACTACACCACCAACAATAGAAAGAATAGGTTTTTTCCCATTCTTTCTTTGAATGTCCTCCTTGGTCCTCTGTTTCTACACAAATGTATTCTGTGATTTACGCACTAGCTCTGAAAGGATTTCAAAAGTTGTTATCCAAAGCGTAGTGATGCCTCATGGAGACCAAAAAACAAAATACAAAAATATAGGCTGAGAATTGTCCAGTTTTCTGAGTTTTATATGCCCTGAGTCTCAGAAAACATAGTGAAGAGGAATACCTAATTCTTGTTTTGCCTTTTTTATATAGTCTATTTTAAAAACATGGTCATGTTAGGCCGAGAGTTGAAGCCTAGATGCATTCTTTATTTTCAGCCTGGCTTCATCCATATGTCTTTAATTAATATTGATACTTTCACTCAGCAATTAAATTGTCTGACAGCCTAGTTTGGGGAGTATGTCAATGTGTTTATAGTTATTTCACTATACAGTTTTTTAGAGACAATATTAGAGGTTTCTAGCCATATTATTTTGAGTTGTATACAATACTTATTTAATCCAATTAAAATACATTTCTCTGAATAGTCTTATAAACTGTTAGAGTGATTATAAATTCATAGAAACGATCAAATGAAAATTTGGTAATATTTATTACATTCTAAGTTTGATAAAGTTTCTGTCACATTAATTGCACCTTAAATATTTTATGGAGATATATTCAAGAAAGTACGTAGTAGTTTATGTTCAGTAGTCTTTGAAACATTACTTGAAATTGAAGCACACCTGAAAAAAGAAGAAATATCTGGCAATTGAGGGAATTGTATAGCTATTAAGCAGATTTTTAACAGAACAAGGTATATCTACTTGTATCAGTCTATGAAGTTCACAAAACTCCATTACAAATTTTAAATAAAGTTTTTAGAGAGTTTGCATAATAGGTATTCACTTATCTATACAATGGCAATAATAACATGCATATGTAAATATATGTACAGCTTATAGGAATATATATGTTTTGCTAATTTGTTTAACTCCTTAAAACTGAAGGATTATGAAGATTAATCTTATACATTTGGTTTTATGTATGTCATTATTATTTAATATTTTCTTAACCTGAGCATATTTATTTTCTTGAATCAAAAAAACAGTTAACAAAAAAGCAAAAGAAGATTATTTAAATAACATTATAAATTTTATTGTACAGGACTGTTACAGGACTTAAATGTAATATATATTATGAGAGCTTTATAATTTATAGTACCCTATAAAAGAAGTTATAATTTGCTCTTCTGTATTCCTACAGATATATAACGCAGAATTTTGCAGGTATCAGATACTGTCCTATTATAGCATATATATATATGTAATATATATATAAATAAATTTATGCCTTTTTCATAATTATCTAACTTTTTTTTTTTAGTAGTATATTTAGGGTCGGAGAAATTCTTCTTGAAAAAAAAATGTAACATCCACCTGTGTTTCAGTTGTTCTTAACTCTTAAAAGAAATAATGTATAGGCTTTTGGAAAGTGTCCTTTGTATAATCCTGCTAGGAAGCAGCTACATTTCAGTTTAATACAAAACTATTCTAATATTTAAGCCTTGTATGTACTGTTTTTAATTTAAAATAATGACTTAAAATATAATTATGAATTTTTTTAAACTTTAAAACTCAACAAACACAATTATTAAAATCTTTCTATATTTTGATTTACTATTACCATATTGGCAGGCAGAAGACTGGTGGGAGACCGTCCCAGCAGGTAACAACCATCTGTGTTAGGGTCAGAGGCTTTGTCAAAATGTTCAAACCAAAGGGCATATATGTTCTTGAAGATTAAAATGCTGAATTAAAAATTACTTTTGCAGTCTTTTAAATAATACAGAATTAGGATATAATTATGCAGCATAAAATGCATATTTTTGCATGAAACATACAGAATTCATAGATTAGTTGAAAGTAGAGCACATTTTATTAACCAGTAGACAAGTTAGCCTTTGGGCACTGTGTGTGAATATGCGATATAATGTTACAAGTATCTAATCTCTCTATGTTAACAAACAAAGAAGTCTCGGGAGTTTAGGGAGTTGGCTAGGAACATGTCTCTTGAACAAACACCCTGGCTCTTCATGCTTTCTATCCTCTGCAAGCTTTCCAGGCCAGCACTGAGCACTTCTCTTTCATCCACTGTTTCTCCTTTGCACCACTGGGCTTCACTGGCAAGCCTCTGGAGAGGATAAATCCAGTGTTCAGGTTTTGATTTAACGCCTTTTTTTTTCTGTAGAATCTTTCTGAAATGTAACGTTTGTCTTTTTATGGAAACAAAAATTAATGGAAATCAGAACCTACACGATGGTTTTACGGCAAATGTTATTACAGATGAGTGCATTAAGTGGTGCTCATTTAAAGTTCAAACGCTAATAGGTGCTGGATTTTTACAAAGCAAAGCAGGGCCTTTGGAGAAAGCCCTGAGTGGAGTCCTGGTTGTATTCAAGGTCATGCATCTGATTTGTTGGGCAATCTTGGGCAAAGTCATTTATGTGGCCTTAACCTAAATCTAGTGGGTTTTTCCTCTCCATCTGTAAAAAATTAGGCTAATAACACATGTTTATTTGTGAAGTGCTTTCATCTGCTCAGAGTAAAAAGTCACAAGTGCAAATATTGTTATTATTATATTTATTAATTGCTGAGGATGGCTTCAGTGCACCTTTGCTATTTAAAAATCCTGCTTGCAGCTGTGAAAACATTATGCTTAACAGGAGCAATTATCAGTGGTGGTTGGTGCAGAACTCACAGGGAGGGCAGCTGCTGGAGGAACCATTTATTAAGAGCAGAGGGAGAAAGAAAAAGAAACTGCAGGCATTATTTAAAAAGTGAGTGTAATATTATACACACTATTATGTAATATGTATAACCAAATATATATTTGTATAAATCAAATACATTTATACATGTAAACTAAACATTCTCATATTTATAATCAAAGAAAGAAAGAAAAGGCTATTGGGCTCTTGGTTTTGTTTGGTTACTCTCAGTCTCTTGCCTTCACCACCTTCTCCAGGCCTATCGGATCTCTTCCCTTTCACAAAGCCTGCTTTTGTGTACAATATGTTACTACATTTTTGTTTCTAAATAAATACAAATGTATTAAAATGTTATAATAAAATAAAAAGAAAAATGACTAGGGGATAAATACATATACATATTTATATTATTATAATATATATTTACATTATTATGTATTTATATTATATATTATATATACATTTGTATATTATATATTATATATACTTGTGAAAATTACATCTTGTCCTCTTTCGTGTCTCCAAATCCAATAGCATTTGGACAGTTTGGCACCAGATTAACCATGTTTGTTTCTCTTCACCTTTATTTTTTTCCTTAACTGCTTTTTCTCTGTCCATATGTTAACTTACTTACTCTATCAAATGTACCTGTAGTAGTGACTTTTGTTATCAGTTTTCTCAAGGTGGCACATATGGATCCTTTGGATTTCTGAAATCAGGAATTGTGTTTCTGCTGATAGAAATGTGCAGAGGGACCGAAGATGAGACCTGACCTGAGGTATAGAGGAACATAGTGAAACTACCTCCTACTTACCTACATCCATTCTTCACCATCCAGCTAGATTGAATAAAACTCCTCTATACGATTTAATTTAGTGGAAACAAAGTAAGGTTTAAAATTTGGTGAAGATACTATTAGTAAAGCAAAATAATTTCTTACAGAATGAAGAGGGAGCAAGAAATGGAAAAAGTCAAAGCTAAAACGGAAGGGTTTGCAATTCCTAGCTTGTAAGGCTAACAACCTATTTACTGCTTCATCTTCCCTCAACTACTTTCTTCATCTCTCATCTTTCTATTATTTTGCATTTTCTCTTTTATTTCCTTCCTCTGATTTCTCCTTTCTCATCTAGATAGACTATGGAGTTTTACACGTGACCACTTAACTGATGAGAAAAAATATCTTGTGAGGAATATGTCAGCCAGTAAGTGGAAATTAAATCGTGACAAACTGGAGCAACTGTTCAGATTATTCAGGTAAATTTAAAGCAAGTCCATATGCAAGGGAAGTGAAACACATTGATGTTTTAGATTAGCTAAATTAATAAGTGTTCAGCATGTGCTTTGTTTCGGTTTTATGGAGCTTAGCTAAAAGATCCTCTTTCAAATATGATATTATCAAGCGATTTATTTTTTACTTCATTAGGGGAGAGTTGTGTCAATCATACTCATTAGTGAATGTCACATTATCTCCATGGTCTCTGCAAATATATTCTCTTATTTCATTTATTTTTTTTCATTCATATACTTTATTATTTTCCCTACCCACCCCATACCCTGCTAGAGACAATCATTCTGTACAATCATTTTTGGTTGTTTGTTTTGGTGTGTTCTTATAAATAATATACTTTTGTGTTAATTTATTAAACTTACCTGTTTCTTATATTTGATTCACTGAGTACTATGATTTTTTAAAATCTACTTGTGGTTTTAGGTAAATTTTAAGCAAATGCTTCTAAGAGTAGCATTGTTTGAAGTGGATTGATGGTAAGATATGGTGACTCACACCTGTAATCCCAGTGATCAAAAGGCAGTGGTAGGAGGATCTCTTGAAGTCAGGAGTTCAAGACCAGCCTGGGCAACAAAGCAAGAGCCTGTCTGCTGGGCGCCTGTAATGCTAGCTACATGGGAAGCTGAGATGGAAAGATCCCTTGAGCCAAGGACTTTGAAACTGCATTGAGCTATGATTGTACCACCGCATTCCCAAATAAATTAAGGTGAAATGAGTTTTGGTTTTGGAGGCAGTTAAACTACTTGGGAATTAGATTGATACTTTTAAGTTTTGTTAGGGCAAGCTAACACAGCCTTTACTCTTGGGTTACTTAAGCTTTACTACCAGAGGTGACCCTTCTGGGAGCCTAGTGAATGCCATAGTTGTTCAGCTAATCTTCTCTGATGTGGTTGGTTGGAACTTGTATATCTTACACTAGTTTGAATTTTGGAAGGTTTTCAGTTTAAATCTCACTAGTTGTTGTTTTTCTCCAGAAATTATTCTTTGCCAGGTCTTGTGAATTCTTATCCTATGCATATGCAGCTGAGTATTTGCTGAAAGACTTGAGATTGCCCCTATTCAGATTCCTGGAGCTCTTTGTGTAGCTTTCTGTTGTACAGTAATCTGATTCACAAATTCCAGCTGCTGAGCCTCCTAAACTCTGATAATCTGCCTCTTTGGCACTGTTGGTTGTCTAGTATCTAAAAACAGTTGTTTCAGATATTTTTTCTGTTTTCTATTATGGGAGGATAATGCAAGAACCATTTCTTCTATTGTGGCCAAAAGCAGAAGTAAGAAATAAGTTTGGATTTTTTATCTTTTCTGCTTAGTGTTTCTTGATTATCAAAGCCCTCATTTTATATATACAAAAGAAAAGCTCCAAGTTGTAAATTGTATGCTTTTCTGGATGCTGAAATATGCAAAACAGTCCAAATCATAGGCAGATTAACAAATTTAGGATTAATCTAGTATCAGCTAAATAAATTTATATCAGCTAATCCCTAATGACTCAGTTTCTCCCAAGGAAACCATATTAGCTTGCTGACAGACTAGATAATTAAAAACTGGCCTTTACAAAAATAGCTAAATACATCTTATAATCACAGAAAAATCTGAGCATTGTCAAGTAGGGTATTTATTATATCAGTTAATAAGACAGCCATAAGTTATGTACTCATTACCAACTTATACAAGGCAAGAAATTACCAACAGTTATTGTTCTTAGCAACTTATGATCCAATGTGGAGAGAGATGAATAAATACACACCTCCTAAAAGATATAGAGAACAAAATAAAATGTGATACAAATAAATCAACAGCATAAACAAAATACAATAATTCTTATAAATGTATAGAAATCATTTAAACAGTGAAAATAAATCTTTATAGGATAGTGGTATTCATTTGGGCATTGAATTGCAGAAATAATTTCTGGAATAGAAAGAAGGACATTGGTGTTGAGAAAGGAAAAGAGGAGAGAAAAACACTTGACATGATTCTAAGTATAGTAATGGGAAGCACCAAAGCATGACACACTGAGATCATTATAATTGCATCAGAGTTTTCGTGTAGGGTATCACAATAAAAAAAGGTGAAAAAGGAAAAAGAAAGACAGCAGTAGAGTGTACTGGTATTAAGATCATGAGATTTATAGTGGAATTTAAGTCTAAGTTTCAAGGTTTTTTCAACATGTACAAAATATACAAATCATGAAAATAAATTTACTTTCTTAAATCCTTATTTTCTTCATATTCTAGAATAATATCCAGAATATACATGGAACTGAAATAATTCAACAATAAAAACAAACAAATAATTCCACTAAAAGTGAAAAAAAAAATGTGAATAGACATTTTTTCAAAAGAAGGCATACAAATGGCCAAGGCCTATATTTTTAAAAATACTTACCATCACTAATCATTAGGGCAATACAAATCAAGGCCATATTGAGGAATTTTCTTACCTGAGTTACAATGGCTATTAAAATGATAAAAAATAACAGACGCTCACAAGAATGCAGAAAAGAAGGAACTCCTACATACTGTTGGTGGCAATTTCAAGAAGTGTAGCCACTATAGAAAACAGTATGGAGACTTCTCAAAAAAATTAAAGGTATAACTACTGTATGATCCAGCAATATTACTATTGAGTATTTACCCAAAGTAAAGGAAATAAGTATATAAAAGGGATGCTTGCACTTTAATGTTTTTTAAAGAATTACTTACAATATTAAAGACAGACAATCAACCTAAGTTTCTATCAATGGGTGAATGGGTAAAGAAAACATTGTACGTATACAAAATCGAATATAAGTTGGCCATAAAAAAGAATGAAATCATGTCATTTCCATTAACATAGATGGGACTGATGGCCATTATCTTAAGTTGAAAAAAACCAAGCCCAGAAAGAAAAATATCACATCTTCTCACTGAAATGTTGGGGCTAGCAAAGTTGATCTTATGAAATGGAAGGGTATGTGGTTAAGGGGTTGATAAAGAGAGGTTAGTGGGTAGAAAACGTACAATTAGAAGAAGAAATAATTGCAGAAGTCTAATAGCAGGTGAATCTGGATAAGAACAATATACTGTATCTTTCAAAGTAGCCAGAAGAGAAGACTTAAAATGTTCCCAACACACACAAATGATAAATACTTGAGATAATGGACACCCCAAATGCCCTGACTTGGTTATTACTCAGTTTATTCAGGTAAACAAATATTACATGTACTCAAAAGTATGTACAAAAATCATGTATCAAAAAAGCATTTAAATATAAAATAAAATGTATTGTTTATAGGGTTATTTTTGACCAATGTGTTTTCATCTCTTTTTCTTAGCTCCAAGTCACTTCTCAAATTGGAGACATAACCAAGCTGGCCAGTAACATGATTATACTGGGTACTTTCCACTACTAGGTATTTTTGTGGGTGCTTGGATACCTCTTCCAGATATGGGCTCACCTGCTTAATGATCCTATGCACACCTACAAATCAAAGCAAAAGAAATAAATATATAAAGAATATTTAGAGAAGATTTCATCTAGTAAGTTAAGATACCCAGTAAGAAAGAGATATTCAAAATCATTAGCATTGATACAAATGAATATTCAATCAACAAGATATCATTAGATGTCTGTTAGAATGGCCAAAATTATATAGCTACATAATAAAAAATAAAACGTTGACTACCAAAATATGGACTACACCAAAGCAGTTCTAAGAAGCAAGTTTATAGCAATAAACACCAATATTTAAAAAGAAAAAAGATCTCAAATAAACAACCTAGCATTATATCTCAAGAAAATAGAAAAAGAAGAACAAACTAAGCCTAAATATAATGGAAAAAAAGGAAAAAAAGATTAGAGCAGAAACAAATGAAATAGTGATTACAAAAAATAGAAAAACTCAATAAAATGATCAGTTTTGAAAATATAAACAAAACTGACAAACTTTTAACTAGATTTACTAAAAAAAGAAAGAAGATGAAATGAAAGAGAAAGCATTCTGATACTACAGAAATATAAAAATCATAAGACTACTATTAATAATTATTCTCCAACAAATAGATATTAGAACAAATAAATTACTAGATCATTCAACTCCCAAAAATAAATGAGGAAGAAATAGAAAATCCTAAGATACCAATAATGAGTGAAGAGATTGTATCAGTAAGGAAAAGTCACTCATCAATGAAAAACCCAGAAATTTATAGCTTAGTTGCTGAATTCTACCAAACATTTAAAAAAGAGTTAATACAAATTTTTATTAAACTTTTCCAAAATTTTAAAGTGGAGGTAATACTTCCAAATTCATGTCACAATTTTGGAATTACCCTGCTACAAAAGTCAGACAAGGATATTACAAGAAAATAAAATTGCAGGATAATAATCTTGATAAACATAGATGCAAAAATCTTCAGCAAAATACTGGTAAACTGAATTATATTCACATTAAAAAGATTTTTCATTATGATCCAGCGGGATTTTTCCCTGGGATGCAAGAATGGTTCACCTATGTAAATTAATCGAGGTGATAAAACCACATTAACAGAATGAAGGACAAAAATCATTTGATCATCTTAATAAATGCAAAAGAGGCATTCAAAAAAGTCAACATCCTTTCACAATAAAAACTATCAACGAATTAGGTATAAAAGGACTTTACCTTAACACAAAAAATGTCCTATATGACAGAACCACAGCTTATGTACTCTGGTTAAAAGATAAAAAGGTTTTCCTCTAAGATCATGAACAAGACAAGAATGTCCACTCTTGCCACTTCTATTCACACAATACTGGAAGTCCTTGTTAGAGCAATTAGAAAAGATAAACAAATAAAAGTCGTCCAAATTGAAAGGGAGTAGTAAAATTATCTGTTTGCAGATGACATCATTTTACATATAAAACATCCTAAAGACTCTACCAATAAAACCAAAACTCAGATACTCAGTAAAGTGTCAGAACACAAAATAAACATAAAAAAGTCAGTCATATTTCTATACACTGACAATGAACTATGAACTGTCTGAAAAGTAAATCAAGTAATATCCCAGGTATAATAGCTACTAAAAAATCAAGATAATTAGGAATAAATTTAATCAAGGAGATGAAAGATCTGTACACTGTAAGTTATGAAATATTGATTATAAAAATGAAGACACAAATATGTCTTCAATGATTATAAAAATGAACATGCAAAAGTATCTAGTAGTGGAAAGCATCCCATATTCAAGGATTGGAATAATTCATATTGTTAATTATATAGCTAAAGTTAACTATTACATAAATTGCCCATACTACTCAGAGCAATTTGCAATTTTAATCCAACACCTAAACAAAATTCCAATGCCAGTTTTTTCAGGAATAGGAAAAAATTCTAAAATTCATATGGAGCCACAACACAACCTAAACAGCTCAAGCAATCTTGAACATACAGAGTAAAGTATGATATCACCTAACTTCAAAACCTACTGTAAAACTTTAGTAATCAAAACAACATGGCACTGGCATACTAATAGACACATAGACCGTTGGAACAGGGTGGAAGGCCCAATAATAAGTCTACACACTTACAGACAACTGATTTTCAGCAAAATTGTGAAAAACACTCAATGAGGAAGGGAAATCTTTTCAATAAACAGAAATCTTTTCAATAAACAGGATATACACATACACAAGATGCCATTTAGATCTTAGTATTATTCCACATGAAATATCAATTAATAATGGAATAAAGACTTAAATGTAAGACTTAAACTACAAAACTACTGGAAGAAAACAGAGGAAAAACTTCATGATGTTAGTCTGGGCAATTATACACATACACACACACACACACACACACACCCCCAAAAGCATAGGCAAGAAAAACACAAATTAACAAAATAGGATCACATCAAACTAAAATGCATCTACACAGCACAGGGAACATTCAAAAGAGTGAAGAAACAATCTTCAAAATAAGAGAAAATATTTTCAAACCATATATCTGATAAGGGGCTAATATATAACATTTATAAATCATTTAAACAACTGAATATCCAGAAGACAAATAATCTAATTTAAAAATGAGCTGAGGGTCTGAATAGACATTTCTCAAAGGAACACATATAAATGGGCAATGATTATATTAAAAAAACACCCAGTATCACTAATTATCAGCAAAATGCAATTTAAAACCACATTGAATTATTACCTCATACCTGTTAAAATTGTGGTTATCACAAAGATGAAAGATAACTATTAGTGAAGATGTAGAGAAAAGAGAACTACTGTTGGACATTGTTGATAGGAACGTAAATTAGTACAGCCTTTATGGAAAACAGTATGGAGACCCCACAAAAAAATACCAAATAAAATTACCATACGATCCAGCAATCTTACTACTGGGTATATTAAAAGGATATGAAATCAGTATGTTGAAGAGACATTTGTACTCTCACGTTTATTGCAGTATCTTTACAATAGCCAATATATTGATGCAATGTATGTTTTCAGTACCTCAGGAATAAAAAATAAAATGTGGCATATTTACACAATGGAATACTATTCGGTCTTAAAAAGGAAGGAAATCCTGTCATTTGCCACAACATGGATGAATCTAGAATGCATTATATTAAGTGAAATAATCTAGGCACGAGAAGACAAATACTGCATGATCTCACTTACATGTGGAATATTTAGAAAACTGCACTCATGGAAAGAAGCAAAGATTGAAATGACAGTTACCAGAGGTATGTTTGTGGATGGGGAAATTGGAAAGATGTTGACCAAATAAAATAAAATTTTAGTTAGAATGAATAGGTGAAAAGTTATATATCATGGTGACAATAGTTAATAATAATATATTGTTTACTTGAAAACTTACAAGATTAGATTCTATGTGTATTTACCACACAATCACAAATAAGTATATGAAGTGATACTTAGGTTACTTGGCATCATTTAAATATTCTGTAGTATATACATATATTAAAACATCATGTACTTCAGAAATATATACCATCTTTAGTTGTCAATTAATAAAAACATACATACATAAAATGTCAAGGAGGAAGATGAACTGGTAGCATTGCTAATGAGCAAATATTAAGGGAGCCATCCCAGAGAGCAATAGGGTACTACTTAGACAAATTGAAAATACAAATACTTATAACCTAGAAATAATACTCCTAGTTGTATTTTCCAAATACATCTTCAGTGTGTCATAAGGAAATATGTGTATGAATGTTTATTTCAGTGTTGTTTGTGATTTCAGTGTTATTTGTGATTGCAAGAGGATAAATGTGACTTTCTGACCATTTCAAAGTCAACATAGTGGATAAGTAAACTGTAAAGAACACTTAACAATGTAACAATCACTATTTTCATCATTTAATCAAATGCTAAAGTGAAAAAAGAAAGTGAAAAGGAAAGAGAGAAAGCATGGGTGAAAAAGGAAATAAATATTACCCATACATGGAAAACCACCAGTCAATAGAAACAGACCTAAAGATAAAAGAGACTTTAGAACACTGCTTTTAAATGTTGAAAGATCTAAAGAAAACATGAAAATAATGTAAAGAAAACTAAAAGATATTGAGAAAAAGAAAAAAACTTAGACATGGAAAACATACACAAATAAGAGAACAATAGACACCAGGCCCTATTTGAGTGTGGAGGGTGGGGGAAGGGTGAGGATCAAAAACCTACCTATTGAGCACCACACTTATTACCTGAGTGAGACAATAGTCTCTACCAACCCCCAGCGACACACAATTTACCTATGTAACAAACCTGCACATGTACCCTTGAAACAAAACTAAAAGTTACAAAATAAAATAAAATAAAATAAACTACTAAATGGCTTTAACAGCAACTTACACACTACACATTCTTACAGTAAAAACAATTGTGAACTTGAAGATAGTGATAAACACTAAACTGAATTTTTTTTTCTAAAAATAACAGAGTAAGCAGAGTTTTGATGAACTGTGGATCAGTGGTCTAAGATGTGCATAACTGTATTCCCAGGAGGAGAATCAGGAATGTTTGAATGTTAGAAAAATTTTCAAATTTGATATAAACTATAAACCCAAGATCCAAATGACTAAGTGAAATATATGAAATAAAGAGAAAGAAAACCATACCAAATTACATCAAATCAAATTGTTGAAACTTTAGGGAGGAGAAAATACTAAAAACGTGCAGAAAAAAAACAAAAAAATTTAAAAATAATGAAATCAGTTCTGATTTCTCATTTTAAAAAATGAAGCCAAAATTATATCGACACCTTTAAATGCAAAAAGACAAACAACTGTCAAACGAAATTTCATATTGAATAAAAATCACCCTCAAAACTTAAAGATAAATAGAGCCTTTTTCAGAAAAACACAGAATGAAATACTCATAGTCATGAATCTGCGTTTAAGAAATAGTAAAATAAATTCATGGAACTGAAAGAACATGGTAATAGAAGAAACCTAGAATTATACAAAGGAATAGAAACTACCAGAATGAAGGAATGAAGGGCAACTAAAAGAGAATGCATAGGACAACTTAAAAAAAAATAGTATATTTAAATTCAGTCATATTGATAATTACATTTTATGTAAGTGGTTTAAAACATTTCAGTAAAAAAGCAATACACCCTCCCTGAGATGACTAGAGTAGGTAAAGAAAGTAAAATACAACTGTAGGCATTTCCAGTGGATGCATATGAAATATAAAGAAATAGCCAAAACATTAAAAATATATAATGCAAGTATACTCATCTATGAAGCATCATTATATACGTATCTTAAGAAAGTTGGAATAGCTATATTTTTATCAGAATAAAGACTTGTGTGAAGAATATTATAAAAGATAGAGGGCACATCAAAATAAATATTTTAATTGAAAAGACAAAACAATCCTACATGTATGTATATTTAACATCAATGCTCACAATATATGAAACAGAACTCTGAATAGAAATAGACAAATATATTATTATATCTAGAAATTTCAATATTTCTCTCTCATAAATAATTGACAACAGTATCAACCAAATTAATGAATTTACATTTTAAAAATACTCTGGCTGCACCTGCCAGTGCCCTAACCCCATGCTAATATCACCACCAGTGCAACCACCTACGCAGTCACTAGTGGGCATCCCATGCCACCCCAACCATGCTGCCTTACCCCAGCACCTGCTAGCATCCTGCCACAGCTAATGAGCATGCACTCTCTATGCTGCTGCTGCTGCTGCTGCTGTGGGCAAATATGAATCAGGATGGATCCCACTGCCACTGCCTTATGAAATGCTTTGGCTGGCACCACCTATCAGAATGTAATGACCAGCAGTCCAAGAGCACCTTGGTTCCACCGGGACAGTAGGTTCCTAACCTTGAAAAACTAGATAACAAAGTTAGGACCTGTTACAAGTCCTCCAGAGTTAAATCACACAGTCCAGGAGTTGGGAGCTGAGTGCTGACCACTTAAGTTCTTTCAGTAATCAAGCCAGTCGACTGAAACCATTTTAAACCACAACCAAACACTCAAGGTCATTAAATAGGATAAAAGGAAAATAAAGACCATCCAAAGAACAGCAACTACAAAGAATGAAGGAACAACAGACCACACTAATAGGAAAGAACCAGCACAAGAACTTGGGAAACTAAAAATGCCAGAGTGCCTTCTTTCCTGTAAAGAACTGCACCACCCCTCCAGCAAAGGTTCTGAACAAGGATGAGATGGCTGAAATGACAGAAATGGAATTCAGAATATGGATAGAAATGAACATCATCGAGGTGCAGGAGTATTTTGAAACCCAATTCAAGTAAGCAAAGAACCACAATAAAACAACACAGGAGCTGACAGACAAAATATCCAGTATACAAAAGAAAGTAATTGACCTCATGGAGCTGAAAAACACAGTACAGAAATGTTATAATGCAATCACTAGTATTAGTAGCAGAATAGATCAAGCTGAGGAAAGAATTTCAGAGCTTGAAGACTGGCTTTCTGAAATAAGACAATCAGATAAGAATAGAGAAGAAAGAATAAAAAGAAATGAACAATACCTCTGAGAACTATGGGATTATTCGAAGAGAGCAAATCTATGACCCATTAGTATCCCTGAAAGAGATGGCAAAAATGGGTGCAACTTGGAAAACATATTTCAGGATATTACCCATGAGAACTTCCCCAACTTAGCTTAATAGAGCAACAATTCAGGATTGCAGAGAACCCTAGTAAGAAACTTCAAAAGAAAATCATTCACATAATCAGAGAGAAACAATCAGACTAACAGCAAAATGTCATCAGAAACCCTACAAGCCAGAAGAGATTGGAGGCCAATATTCAACATTCTTAAATAAAATAAATCATGAATTTTCTATCTATGAAGTCAACTACGCTTCATAGCAAAGAATAAATAAGGTTCATTTCAGACAAGCAAATGCTGAGAGAATTTGTTTCCACCAGACTTGCCTTACAAGAACTCCTGAAGAAAGCGCTAAATATGAAAGGAAAAAACTGTTACCAGCCACTATAGAAACTATAGAAACACACTTAAGTGCGTAGACTAGTGTTCCAATAAAGCAACCAAAAACAAGCCTGCATAATAACCATAAAATGGGACTGAATTTACATATATCAATACTAACCTTAAGACTTAATGGGTTAAATGTCACAATTAAAAGGCAAAGAGTGACAAGCTAGATGAAGGACCAAAACTCATTGTTATGCTGTCTTCAAGAGACCCATTTTACATGCAATGACACCCATACATTCAAAATAAAGTGATGGAGAAAACTTTACAAAGCAAATGGAAAGCAGAAGAAAGCAGGAGTTGCATATGCAATTGCAGGAAAAACATACTTTAAAACAACAAAGATAAAAAAATACATGGAAAGGCATGACATATTGGTAAAGGATTAAATTCAAAAACATGTACCCAACACAGGAGCATCCAGTTTCATAAAGCAAATTCTTAAAGACCTTCAAAGAGACTTAGCCTTCCACTCAATGAGGGTGGGAGAATTCAACATCCTACTGATAATATCAGACAGATCACTGAGGTAGAAAGTTAATAAAGATATTCAGGACCTGAACTCAACACTGGATAAAATGGATTTGATAGACATCTATAGAATTCTCCATCCAAAACCAATGAAATATCTTTCTTCTCATCATCACATGACACATACTCCAAAATCAACCACATAATTGGACATAAAACACTCCTCAGCAAATGTAAAAGTAATGAAATCATAACAACCACTCTTTTGGACCACACTGCAATACAATTAGAGATCAAGACTAAGAAAATTGCTCAAAATCATAAAATTACATGGAAAATTGAGTAACTTGTTCCTGAATGACTTTTGTTTAAATGGAGAGATTAAGACAGAAATCAAGAAGTTCTTTGAAACTAATGGGAACAAAGATAGAATGTGCCAGAATCTCTGGGACACAGCTAAGGCACTGTAAAGAGGAAAATTTATAGCACTAAATGCCCATATCAAAAAGTTAGAAAGTTCTCGATTCAATAATCTAATACACAACTAAAAGAACTAGAAGATGAAGAGCAAACCAATCCTAAAGTTAGCAAAAGACAAGATACAATCAAAGTCAGAGTTGAACTGAAGGAGACTGAGACACAAGAAATCATTCAAAATTTCAATGAATTCAGCAGTTGATTTTTTGGAAAAAAATAAAATAAAACAGACCACTAGTTAGACTAATAAAGAAAAGACAGAAGATCAAAATAAATAATCACAATTAGAAATAACAATGAGGACATTAAACTGACCCCTCAGAAACACAACATGCCATTGTAGAATACTATGACCACCTCTATGGACAGCACAAAGATGCCCTTTCTCACCACTCCTATTCAATACAGTAATGGAAGCTCTTGCAGAGCAATCAGGCAAGAGGAAGAAAAATAAATGGCATCCAAATATAAAGAGAGAAAGTCAAATTTCCCTGTTTGCAGACCACATGACTCTATATATAGAAAACCCCATAGTCTTGGTTCAAAAACTCCTTAAGATGATAAGCAACTTCAGCAAAGTCTCAGGATACAAAATCAATGTGCAAATATTACTGATATTCCTGTATATCAACAACAGTCAAGCTGAAAGCCAAATCAGGAATAAAATCCCACTCACAAATTTCCACAAGAAGAATAAAGTACCAAGAAATACAATTAACCAGGGAGGCTAAAGATCTCTACAAGAACTACAAGCCATTGCTCAAAGGAATCAGAGAAGACAAAAATAAATGAGAAAATATTTCATGGTCATGGATAGGAAGAATCAATATCATGAAAATGACTATACTGACCAAAGCAATTTATAGATTTAATGCTATTTTTATTAAACAACCAATGATATTCTTCATAGAACTAGAACAACCTATTTTAAAATTTATATGGAAACAAAGAAGAGCCCAAAAGCCAAGCAATTCTGAAGAAAATTAACAAAGCTGGAGGCATCACATTACCTGACTTTAAACTAAACTACAAGGCTACAGTAACCGAAACAAGATAGTACTGGTACAAAAACAGACACATAGCCCAATGGAACAGAATAGAGCCCAGAAATGAGACTACACACCTACAATTGTCTGATCTTCAACAAAGCTGATAAAACAAGCAATAGAGAAAAAAACTGTCCATTATATTAATGGTGCTGGCAGAACTGGTTAGCCCACTGTAGAAGATTGTAACTGGAATCTTTCCTTATAAAAATCAACTGAAGATGAATGAAAAACTTAAATGCAATATCCAAGCCACGAAAATCCTGGAAGACAACCTAGACAATACCATTCTAGACACAGAAACAGGCAAAAATTAAATGATGAAGATGTCAAAGGCAATTGCAACAAAAGCAAAAATTGACAAATGGGATCTTGTTAAACTAAAGAGCTTCTGTATAGCAAACGAAATTATCAACAGAGTAAACAGACAGCCTACAAAATGGGAGGAAAGTTTTGCAAATTACGCATCTGGCAAAGGTTTAATATCCAGCATCTATAAGGAACTGAAATAAATTTACAAGAAAAACAACTCCCTTACATAGTGGGCAAAGCATATGAACAAATACTTTTCAAAAGAAGACATACAAGTGGCCAACATACATATGAAAGAAAAAGCTCAACATCACCAGTCATTAGAGAAATGCAAATCAAAACCACAATGAGATAATATTTCACACATCAGAATGGCTATTATTAAGAAGAAAAAAATTAACAGGTGCTGTTGAGGTTGTGGAGAAAAAGGAACACTTACACGCTGTTGGTGGGACTGTAAATTGGTTCACTGTTATGTTGAAAACAGTGTGACAATTCCTTAAAGACCTAAAAACAGAACTACCATTCCATATAGCAATCCCATTATTGAATATATGCCCACATAAATTTAAATCATTCTATCATAAGGAAATATGCATGTGTATGTTCATGGCAGCAGTATTTTCTATAGCAAAGACATGGAATCAACCTAAAAATGCTCATCAGTGGTAGACTGGATAAAGAAATTGTAGTACATATGCACCATGGACTACTATGCTGCCATATAAAATGAGATCATGTCCTTTCCAGGAACATGGAGAGAGCTGGAGGCTATAATCTTTAGCAAAATCACATAGGAAGAGAAAACCAAATACTGCATGTTCTCAATTATAAGTGGGAACTAAATGATGAGAACACACAAGACATTTAGGAGGGAACAACAGATACTGGGGCCTATTGGAGGGTGAAGGATGGGAAGGGGGAGAGGATTGGGAAAGATAACTAATGGTTACTAGGTTTAATACCTGGGTGACAAAATAACCCGTACAACAATCCCCTGTGACATGTGTTCACCTACGTAACAAACCTGCACATGTACATCTGATCTGAAAATAGAAGTGAAAAAAATGAAATTCAGCTTTAAAAAATTTTAAAAAGTCAAAGCACTCTGCAAAATAATGACAGAATAGAAATTTGTTGCCAAATATAAGTTGGACCTGCCCTAAGATAGTGACTATGCTGGTGAAATCAAGATTCATTAAGGGGATTAACATGCAAAGAGCATGTTGTTTTTTTTCCACAGCAGAGTTATATTAGAAATCAATAACATAAAATATTTTAGAAAATCTTTGAATCATTTGAAATAATACTATTCAAATCAATGAACAAATCATAGAAATTACCATATTAATTCTAAGTTGCTTTGAACTGAAAGATTAGTATAAATCATCAAAAATAGCAGGATACAGCAAAAAAAAGTCACTTTATGAAATTTATTATTTTAAGCACTTATATAAAATGACATAGAAAACCTGAATAATGCCAAATCTATTAAACACATAAAATTTGTTATATAAAAATTTTTTGCCAAAGAAACTCCAGGCCCAGATAGCTTCACCATTGAATTAAACATTTCGGGAAGAAATAATTTGAAATTTGCAAAAAATTTTCAGAATAGAGAAGAACAAAAACAATAATCAATTACTTTAATGAACCCAGTATAACAAAATGAGAAATTTGTATTAAGAAAAGTAACATGGTTAGAAAAGAAAAACTCTTTAAGAAAATTTTAGTGAATCAAATTTTGAAATACACATAATATATAAAATACATACTGTAATCAAATTATGCTTATTTTTAGAAAAATAAAGTTAACATCTAACGATTAACCAATAAAATGCACTAAATTAATAGAATAATCAAAAAACATAATTTTATCTCAGTTCATGCAAAAGCATCATTTAACAACATTTAATCTCTGTCTCAATTAATTGTTGTAGAACACTTGAGACTGAGTAATTTACAAAGAAAACAGGTTTATTTAGTTTACAATTCTGGTGACTGAAAAGTCCAAGATTGGGTGGCTGCATCTGGTGAGGGTCTCATGTTGCTTTAATTCATCACAGAAAGAAGAAGGGGAGAGGATGTGTATGAAGAGATCACATGGTGAGAGAGAAAGAAAGAGATAGAAACCAAGGAAGCCAGACTCTTTTTAACAACCCACTCTTGTGGTAATTAATCCGATTCTGGGATGGCAAGAACTCATTAACTCCTGAGGGAACACATTAATCTATTCATGAAGGATTTTCCCTGATGACCCAAATACCTCCCACTAGGCCCTACATTTCAACACAGCCAAAATGGGGATAAAACTTCAGTAGAAGTTTTGGGGGAGACAAACCACATCCGAACTGGAGCAATTCCCATCACAATAAAATCTCTTAGTGAACCAGAAGAAAAAGCATCAGTCTTCTCAATATTGAAAGGCAGAAAACTTTTCACCTAACATCAAACAAAAATATCCATTCTCACCACCCTGAATCAACATTTACTATGTGGTCAATTCAGTGAACATGCCACAAAAATTAAATGAAAGCTTCAGTCTGGAAAAGAGAAAACAAAGCTTTTTTTATTCACATAAAGTATGATAGTTCAGGTAAAATTGAAGGAATCTAGCTGAAATTACTATAACTAATGAATAAACATACCAAGATCACAAGAAATTTTGTACATTTGAAAAACTAATTATATTTCTACATACTAGAAATAATTGATAAATTAAATTAAAATAATACCATTTATTATAGCATATATTTAACTATAAATGCTGAAATTATACAATATTTAGAATATCAGAGATTTATAAGCTTGGATAAGATAAATATGTATTTGTTAAGCCCCAAAAAATCCCACTAATTACATTTTAAAAATAAATTGGATTTCAAAAAAACTTAAAGCAAAGAAAATTTGTTCCTTGCAGGATATTGTTAAGAAGATACAAACATGTATCACAGACAGACAAAAATGTGCACAGTGTAAAGGACTGTAAATCTGAAATGCATAAAGGTAAATATTTATAATCTGGAAGCGACTTAGGTTAGCTGGGGCTGCCATAACAAAATGCAATAGATTAGGAGGCTTAAACAACAGGTATTTTTCACAGTCCTGGAGGTTGGAAGTCTGATATTAGGGTGTCAGCAGATTGGTCCTTGAGGAGGACCCTCTTCCTGGCCTTGTTTGCTGACATGACCTTCTTCCTTGTGCATGGGCAGAGTGAGAGAGCTTTGGTATCTCTTTCTCTTCTTATAAGGACTGTCTTAGTCTGTTCTCATGTTGCTATAAGGAGATAGCTAAGATTGGGTAATTTATAAAGGAAAAAGGATTAATTGACTCACATTTCCATAGAGCTGGAAAGGCCTCAAGAAATTACAATTATGGTGGAGGTAAACAAGTCCTTCTTCAAATGGTGGCAGGAAGAAGTGCAGAGCGAATTGGGGGAAAGTCTCTTATGGAACCATGAGTACTTGCTCACTATGTTGAGAACAGCAGCATGGGGATAACCGCCCCATGATTCAATTATCTTCCACAAGATCCCTCCCAAAACATGTGGGGATTATGGGAACTATAGTTCAAGATGAGATTTGGGTTGGGGCACAGCCAAATCATAGCATTCTGCTCTTGGCCCCTCCTAAATCACATATTCTCACATTTCAAAACACAATCATTCCTTCCCAACAGTTTCCCAGAGTCTTAACTCATTTCAGGATTAACTCAAAAGTCCAAGTCCATAGTGTCATCTGAGACAAAGCAAATTCTTTCTGTCTATTAGCCTGTAAAATCAAAAGCAAGTTTGCTACTTCCAATTTATAATGGGGGTACAGTCAATGGGTAAATACACCCATTACAAATGGGAGAAATTGGCCAAAACAAAGAGACTACTGGCCCCATGCAAGTCTCCAATCCAATAGGGCAGTCATTAACCTTAAAGTTCCAAAGTTATCTCCTTTGACTCCACATCTCAAATCTAGGTCATGCTGATGCAAGAGGTGGGCTTTCACAGCCTTGGGCAGCTCTGCCCCTGTGGCTTTGCAAGGTACAGCCACCTTCCCAGCTGTTTTCATGGGCAGCTTTTCCAGGTGCACAGTGCAAACTCTGTGTGGATCTACCATTCTGGGGTACGGAAGACAGTGGCTCTCTTCGTATAGCTCCACTATGCAGTACCTCAGTGGGGACCTTGTGTGAGAGCTCTAACACCACATTTCTCTCCTGTACTGCCTTAGCAGAGGTTCTCCATGAGGGTTCCACTACTGCAGCAAACTTCTGCCTGGACATCTAGGAGTTTCCATACATTCTATGAAATCTAGGTGGAGGTTCCTCAGCCTCAATTCTTGACTTCTGTGCACCCACAGGCCCAACACCATGTGAAACCTCCCGAGGCTTGGGGCTTGCACCCTCTGAAGCAATGGCCTTGGCTGTATATTGGCCCATTTTAGCCAAGGCTGGAATCCAGGACACCAAGTCCTGAGACTGCACATGCAGCAAGGTCTTGGGCCTGGCCCAGAAATCCATTTTTTCTTCCTCATCCTCTAGGCCTCTAGGCCTGTGATGAGTGGGGCTGCCGTGAAGGTCTATGACACCCCCTGGAGACATTTCACCAATTGTCTTGGTGAATAATATTTGGCTCTTCATTACCTATGCAAATTTCTGTAGCTAGCTTGAATTTCTCCTTAGAAAGTGGGTTTTTCTTTTCTACCGCACCATCAGGCTGCAAACTTTGCAAACATTTATGCTCTGCTTCCTCTTGAATACTTTGCCACTTATAAATTTCTTCTACTAGATACCCTAAACCATCTCTCTCAAGTTCAAAGTTCCACAGTTCTCTAGGGCAGGGGTAAAATGTCACCAGTTGATTTGCATAGCAACTGTCACTTGCTCCAGTTCCCAACAAGTTCCTCATGTCCATCTGAGACCATCTCAACCTGGACTTCACTGTTCATACCACTATCAGCGCTTTGGTCAGAGCCATTCAGCATGTCTCTAGGAAGTTCTAAACTTTCCCACATCTTCCTGTCTTCTGAGCCATCCAAGTCTCTAGGAAGTTCCAAACTTGCTCACATGTTTCTGTCTTTTTCTGAGCCCTCCAAAGTATTCCAATCTCTGCCTGTTACCCAATTCCAAAGTTGCTTCCACATTCTGGGGTATCCTTATGACAATGCCCCACTCTCTGTGGTACCAATTTACTGTTTTAAATTGTTCTCACACTGCTATAAGGATATACCTGAGACTGGGTAATTTATAAAGAAAAGAAGCTTAATTGATTCTCCAGGACTGGGAAGGCCTCAGGAAAATTACAGTCATGGAAAAAGGGGAAACAGTCACTTCCTTCTTCACATGGTGGCAGGAAAGAGAATTGCAGAGCGAAATGGGGAAAAGCTCCTTATAAAACCATCAGATCTCATGAGAACTCACTCACTGTCATGAGAACAGCACGGAGAAACTGACCCTATAATCTAACCATCTCCCTCAAGTTCCCTCTCACAACACGTGGGGATTATGGGAACTATAATTCAAGATGCGATTTGGGTGGGGGCACAGTCAAATTATATCACACACTACTCTCATTATGTAAACTCAGACCTCATGACCTCATTTAAAATTAGGCACCTCCTAAAAATCCCACCCAGTACTGTCTCATTGAGGGTTAAGAATACCACCTATGAAATTTTGGGGTTGATACAAACTTTCCATCCATAGCAAGAAGGTATAAAATAAATTTTACAACTAAATTAGATAAACATCTATTAAAATGTATAATAGATATAAATGGATAATTCCTGAATAAAAATTTATATGTAAGTCTTCTAATTACATGATACTTTACTTAAAATCATTAGTCATCAGCAAAATGAAAATCATCAGCACAAAATATTCACTACAGACTCACCAAAATGAGTTAAAGTAAAAAGACAAACAACATCATGAGGATGGAGAGAAACTGGAAGGAACATTCTTATGATGCTGAAGGAACATTCTTATGATGCTGATAGGAATACAAATGGCACACACACTTCTAAAAGGCTTTGCATTTTTAAAATATATCAAACATAAACTTATTGTATAACCAGCAAGTTCAATTCTAGGAAACAATCCAAAAAACAAACAAACAAACAAACAAACAAACAAACAAAAAACCAGAAAGCATATGTCTACACAGAAATCTGTACATAAGTCATATTCCCAACAGTTTTACTCACAATAAACAAAAAATGAGAGTGAAAGTTTACTAAAATGTGAGTGGATAAACAGATTGCCCTGTATTCATACAATTAGCTAATATTCAATAATGTTTGACCAAGCATAGTGACTTACAACTGTAATCCCAGCACTTTTGGAGACCAAGGCGGGAGGATCACCTGAAGTCAGGAGTTCAAGATGAGCCTGACCAACATGGAGAAACCCTCATCTCTACAAAAATGCAAAATCAGCTGGGTGTGGTGGTGCATGCCTGTAATCCCAGCTACTCGGGAGGCTGAGGCAGGAGAATAGCTTGAACCCGGGAGGCAGAGGTTGAGGTGAGCTGAGATCATATCATTGCACTCCAGCCTGGGCAACAAGAGCAAAACTCTGTCTCAAAATAAAAATTATAATTATAATTATTATTATTTTTACCAGCAAATTATTAATATGCATAATAAATACCCACTAGCACACACATAATATATGATACATGCAAAATACATAAAAAAGATGAACAAAATACATTTTAAAATGCTAGGTCATAAAGCAGACACCAAGACCAGACACATAGTTACATGAAATTTTAAAATAGGTAAACTAATCTATGTTGCCTGAAAATAGCTCATTGTTGGCTGGAGGCAGATATTAGGGGAGATGGAGAGTGGCTGACAGTGAAGTGTCATAGGGCAACTTCTTGTGGTGCTAGAAATAGTTTCTATGTTGACTGTTGTGGTTACCATTCACATGGTGATACATATTTATTAAAATAATCAAGTTGAATATACAAAAGATATTCATTTCATTGACCGCGTAATTATACCTCAACAAAGTTGAATTACATAAGTTGGATCTGAACTGGGATATTCATATTGCTTTAGAGTGCCAGAGAGAAGTAAATTCTTTTATAATTTCTTCACCCAGAAAAAGTATGTACAGGTATTAGATCTAGATTCTTACATTTTAAGATTACTCTTATATCATAACACTTTCATGAAAAAAGAGAAACATTTTTATCTTATAAATGTGCATTAAAAATCATCAATGTTATTTAACTTATATATTTTAATCACATAAATAAAAATTGTGAAGTGTCATTTGAACATCTATTTCTTGAAAATTAATAAGATGGAAATGAAATATTTGAATTGGAGCTACATAATATGGCTTAGAAAGATTTATTTGTTATACATAACAAAAAATGGTTAATGTCTTATTATGTATTGAGATTTTCTTTAAAACAATAAACTTCTTATAATCAGAAGGACATTATAATTAATTGATAAACTTTAGGTTATCACAGTCAAAACAAAACCATCCTGATAGGATCCTGAAATGCCTGAACCAGTGCCATGAAATAAGGAGATTCTTATACAGTTAAAACATGCTATTGTAAAATTTCAAAAGCTCATGATAGGAACGTTTCAAAGAAAGAAAACATAACCAAAACAAACAAGCAAACAAAAAAACAGGAACAGGTGGAGAAAATCTTAACCCCTCTATTTACTTATTTATTTTTATTTACTTATTTTTTTACTTATTATTTTATTTATTGCTTTATTTACTTATTATTTTTAAATAAATAAAATAATTGTAATTTGGTTGCTAAATTTGTAGCAATCTTATTTGTTTGGTGAAATTTTGTAAAAAATAATTTTGAGCACACTACCAACGTGTATTTTATCTTTATTCAGCAAAATAAATAGCTAACGGTGGTGAAATATGCCCATCTCATAAAGTTAGGACAACATATTTTTTGTTTTATTTTGCTTTGCACGTATTATTTCAACCTACACAACTTCATCAGCTGATCATAAGTGGCATATGTCACAGATTGGTAGATCTCAGCCCACCTACAGCTACGTTTATCTGGGGTATCAATTTGTTCTTATTAGCTTGCCAGAATCCATATTTTTGCAGAGGTGGTTGTAGGTGGGTGGTAACACGCGCGTTTTACTTCACACAGAAAGTGTAATCCAAAGACTATGAATAAATGCACTTTAACACTAGGGATAAGAATACAAATAACAGGGATTTTTTTTTAATACTGTTCATATGGTACAAATTTCTCAAAATAGCTAAAAGAACATTTAAACTGTTTTTAGTCATAGTAGGTGTGGTGATTCACACACTAGGAAATTTATTCTATTTTGGGGAAAAGAATCATGAACTTTGTTTAGGATTGTTTATATCAAAGATTTACATGTAAGTTTGCATAATGAGTGACCAAATCCCTTGGAAACCCTTCATCCCAATTACATAGAAATATATGAATGCAAATTGGGTTTTTATTTTATTTACTGATAGAAAATAATATGAAATTTGAGGCTTATATTAAGAAATACAGTTGATGATGTCATTCATTTTCATAAAGTGATAGAACTTTGAAATAAAATAGTGAGGTTTCAATTATGGTCTAGATAACTTGGATATTTGTAGCTTTCCTCATTTTGTCCAGAATAGCGTCATTCACTAAACTCTTTGTTTAACAGACTAGTTGGGTGTTGTGTAGCTCAACACAAAACCACTCCAAACACATGATCAATACTTCCTCTAAGACCTTAAAAGGCACATATGCTGGAGTTATGAAATATGAAGACAGAGGCAAGAAGTTCTTGAACTGCCATTCAGGTCTTTCCAGTGAGACAGTAAATGAGAGTGGAGTGTTAAAACAACAACAACAATAACAACAACAAACATTTTATGTTGAAATGCTTTTCTCTCTTTAGAATAATTAAAGCAGAATATGAATATTATGTAACATATGGAAAATACAGTAATTTAAAATAGCTGATAAACGCAAGCATACAAGATAATATGGTAAACATGTTACTGCAATACTTCATTGTTTTTCTATACAAATGTTAAAAATAAACTATACCTTTAATTATATGTATTAGAGACAACTCAAGTGTGAAAAATTACTTGTGCTTTTGTATAACAAATCAAATTTATATCAGATGTCCAATATCAAACTATTTGAAAATGACATCCTACGACTAGTGATTATCAATAGTCATTATATATACTCCTGATATGAAATTAAAATATAGATTCCTTAAAATGCTTTAAGATTTTATTCAACTAATTGGCATTTCTATATCTAAATCTTTATGGTATTTGATTTACCCAAAAAGTATGACAATGTTTAAACACGGTTTTATTGCTTTTAGTTTTTAAGTCAGATAACTATAAATAAATGCATTTAATATGTTAGGCATTTTTTATATAATAAAAATGTTGTTTTAATATAAAACATTTCCTTTTGTCTCATAATTTATTATTTGTATATAGATACCTATATAAAATGAAATAAAATTAGAAATCTTATGTTTATGTACATAAGAATTTAATAGAGGTATTTTATATATATACATATACATATGCATGTTTAATATCTTTTACAATCTCAGTTCAAATGCCAGAGACATTTAAATAGAATCATCAGTTAGAAGGGGGAAAACATTGAAATGAGACATCTATGATGTATAGGCCAAAAAAAAAACCTTTTTTTTTTTTAATAAAGAAGTAAAGACAGCTTTATAAGGGCATCTAAAGCACAAGGTTAAACAGATTAAAGCAACCAACTATGAAATGTTCACAATGTTTTCTATCACTAACTTTGTTTTAGATTTTTTTTTATATACTTTTAACTTCTGGGATACATGTGCTGAACGTGCAGGTTTATTCCATAGGTATACACGTGACACTGTGGTTTGCTGCACCCATCAACCCATCATTTGCATTAGGTATTTCTCCTACTGCCATCCCTTGCCTAGCCCCCCAGCCCCGTACAGACCCCAGTGTGTGGTGTTCCCCTCCCTGTGTCCATGCGTTCAACTCCCACTTACGAGTGAGAACATATTTTTAAAGTCCGTAGTTAAAAAGTTGTCTTAAGTTTGTGAGTATAATCCATGACTGTTAATACTCCCTACAGTATTATTGCTCTACAGTTTTTCCTTTGTAGATCATTCTGGTAAAAACTGTACTTTTGACTTTTTTGAGGTATAGTGGGATAATATAGTAAGTTTTGGAATGTCAAGAAGTTGATAAAACAAAGGTTAATTTTGTAACAGACACTTGAGCAATTTTTTGTCTTTTGAAGGCAATCTATTAAGTGATGAAATGTTGATATGGATAAATAATATAGATGTGCAGAGAAATTGTACTTTGCCTTTTTTGTTGCTATGAATATTTCCCAGATTAATCCATCTTACATATTGTCTTAGTTCATTTGTATTGTTCTAACAAAATACTACAGACTGAGTAATTTATAAACATCAGAAATTTACTTCTTTTATCAGAAAATGTTTCTGCTATTTATCAATTATAGAGACTGAGTAGTCCAAGATTAAGGCTCCAGCAAGATTGGTATCTAGTGAGGGCTCAGTCTTTGCTTCCAAGATGTCACCATGTCACTGTATCCTCCCCAGGGGCAAAATATGTGTCATCACATGGCAGAAGGTACAGAAGGGGTAAGTTCACAAGCTTAAGACCTTTTATTCAGCACCAGTTCATTTATAAGGGTGGCATTCTCATGGCCTAATAACCTTATAAATGCTGTACATAATACCGATGCATTGGGGATTAAGTTTCAACATTGGTTTTGGAGGGGAAACAGACCTGAATGAGAGAGCAGGTGTTATAGAATTATACCATGAAGAAAATTCACTAATTATTCTTAAAGACCACTTAGACTAGTTCAGATCTCATTGCTTTTCCCAGAAAAGTCACTGGAATAACTGTTCCTGATTACAAACAATTGTTTTTTTTTTTGCTGGAAGAAATGGCAAAACACAGATTCATAATTTAGGATGACCTTTCCATCAGGGGTATTTAATCTTAAAACACCTACATTTAACCTTTTGAAGAGATAAAGTTGCAACTGTATAATAAATTTGTTATAAATAACAATTATTTATTTACTTTCGTTTGGAACATTTCAGCCTGTATTAAACTCTATATTCATACAGCTCATAACAAATGACATGTAACACTTAGAGAAGTGAAGAATCTGGTATAATTGAAGGAAAACATCTTCCATCTAAGCAAACAAATACTAAATTATACAAAATAAGTAGATATTGAGACTAGGTCTAATGCTCTCATATTTTCCTATGTTGTAAACCAAATATTTCTACATTAATGATTTATATCTGGAGCTTCTATTTTTTTCCTATCTGGTTTTTGCTGTTAATTACATTTTATACTATCAATGACCTACAATTAAAATACAATCTAATGTCTCTTTTTCCCTGTCACTTCATGCGCAATAATATTCAAGTGGAAAGTTCAGATACAACATGTGAAACTGGGAGAATTTACTTTTTAATGTAAAGCATTACATATTGGATGCCTTTTCTTAGAAGTATCCAAGCACATGGTCCTAGTCATTTTTACTCATAATCCAAAGGAGAATTTTCTCCTTAGTTTCCTAAAAGTAATACTAGCCTGTACTTGTACTGGAAATTACGCCCAGAATTAACCTAGAATAGAACTTCAGTGTATTAGTAAGACATTGGTTATGCTATTCAAATTAAATTTAACACTTTGAAAGAAATTACTATAAAAACAAATAAGATTTTATGCAAAGCAGATAAACAGAAAAATATTTTGATAATATAGATGCAAAATGAGGAATAAATTCAATGTAAACATAGATAAATAATTACAGACATCTTTGTTAAATGACTTTTTTTTTTTTTTTATAGGGTATTAGAGGTATTGCTAACATACTTCTCCCATTTAGAAGGACAGAATAGTGTATAGGGATTTACATTGTGAACACTTTTCCAGAAACGATGCAGGAACTAAGCAGGAAAACCGAAGTAATCTATGAACCCCAGAAGGGAGCAGGAGCCTACAGCCTACACTATGAATCAGACAAAAGGCTGTGGGTCTCCAGAGTGTGAGAGAGGGAGAGTTTGCCTCTGGGATATACATCCACACCCGGGGGAGCCTTAAAGTCCAGAGCACAGGGGAAGGCCTTAACCTCACACAAGGCAGGAAAGAACTTGGGGAAAGTCATGGAACATAAAAGAAGAAGCAGTGGCAGGAAGACCTTGAATTAACTCCCAGATCCCAGTAAGGACTGAGGGCAGCCATTCCTTACTGTTGCTCACAGAGGACCTCGTGAAGGACAGTCAAAAAGTTCAGGCTGGCTGGGCGCGGTGGCTCAACCCTGTAATCCCAGCACTTTGGGAGGCCGAGACGGGCAGATCACGAGGTCAGGAGATCGAGACCATCCTGGCTAACACGGTGAAACCCCGTCTCTACTAAAAAAATATGAAAAACTAGCCGGGCGAGGTGGCGGGCGCCTGTAGTCCCAGCTACTCCAGAGGCTGAGGCAGGAGAATGGCGTGAACCTGGGAGGCGGAGCTTGCAGTGAGCTGAGATCCGGCCACTGCACTCCAGCCTGGGCCACAGAGCGAGACTCTGTCTCAAAAAAAAAAAAGTTCAGGCAGTCCTCACAAGTTGAAAGAAGCTCCCAACGGGGTTTCCAGATATAACCTTTGGTGGGGACAAACTCCCTTGGCCAGGGCCAGGGCAGGGGAGAGTGAAAAGCAGTCTGTGAGTGCAGGAGCCATGGGTTCATAAGCCCTGAGTGCAGGAACTGTGAGTAGGAGCCAAGTGCCAGGCTTTTCAGGGAACAGAGAGGGGCATGACTTGAAAGCCATGGTTGCTATCTCCGTGGGGAAAGCTTACGACTCCTGAAAGTGAGGAATTCTAGTTACAGGCTGACTTGAACTCAGCTCACTGCTGCCAGTGGAAATCAGTGTGAGTGCATGTGCCTTTCCAATTGTGTGGGAACTCTGTGGGGCTTATCACTACCTGCTACTCCAATTTCCTGAACAAATTCTGTTCAGCAGAGGCAGCAATGCTCCCCTCTAGAATATCAACCCAGTGGCATGAGGCCTACCTACTCCCATCCCGCTAAACCCACAAGGGCTGCTGCTTGACTTGCACACATAGACTCAGAGTGTAAACCTGCCCTACCCAGCCTCTACTTGGCTTTGCCCCACCACCCACCTTGGTAGCTTAACACAAAGGACAGGATCCCTTGGGAACTACAGGGCTCTGCCCATTGCCTGAGAAATCAGAGTAACCACCCTCACCCCATCCCCATCTAGTAACATAAGGCAAGTAAAAATCCCACTGCTAGTACACAGCTGGTTCTCTTTGCACGCATCTTTTCCCGCCTGGAGACCAACCAACACAGTCCATTATGGTATCTCCTGGCAGAATAACACTGCAACCAGGAAGAAGAAAACAGCTGCATGATCTCAGTTATCACCACTACTTGTACCACTTTGACTAACCAGGAGGTCCTGAGTCTGTTCACATGACCAGTTCATTACTACTATAGCTGGTGTTCAAGAAAGCCAAAACACTAAGGGTATCGATAACCAAGGAACTTCACAGAGTCTCTGTCAATCCCCTGCCACTTCCATTAGAGCTGGTGCTGCTACCCACTGTGGGGAAATGTGAGGATAGGTCACATCACTGGATTCCTTGCAGATATTCCTAACACCAGCATGGAGTGTGACAACCTCACTAGGCAGCCAGACCCAGAAGCACAACAACACTCACAGTAGTCTGGCTTCCAGGGACTCCTAGTGCTAGGGAAAGGAGAAGTGCACCACATCAAGGGAACATCCTATGGGGGCAGGGCTTGAGCACCAGATCCTTCTGCTGGTTGGTGGAAAGCTTCCTTAAGGACAGTTGAAGTGCTGGGCTCAGTAGGGAAGCCTTCCACTGAATCCCAACAGTCTTATACAGCCCTGGTGCGTGTGAAAGGTCTTGGAGAAGAGGAACTCCCTTGTCTACCACTGTAGGCACAATTTGGGCTTCTCCCATGAGAGTTCAGCATGGGCACAACTATAGACAGCCTTTCTGGAACACATCAGGGCCACTGCATCCCCACAGGAGAAGACTACTCCAGGTCCAGGATTGCATGAGAGACAGAGTCACAATTCCTCTTTATTTGGAACATAACATTCCTACAGATGAGAAGAGGTGCCTGTCTGATCTGAATAGTTGGAGCACTGGGACAGAAGCATGTCTGAGAGGTGGATAACACTGCTGCTGACCTGGCAGGGGAGCTGATGTGGCTCCAATCCTTTCTCCTTCTAAGACCCCAGTGTGACTGAGAGTTTCTCCAGCCACTTTTGTCAAGGCTTGGACTTCATTTATCCACCTGCTTTAGCCACAACCTGTTCCTACCCAGAGACACCTCCCCTACTGACCTAAAGCCTAAGCCATCAAACTAACAAATAAAATACTGGAGAAAAATAAATAAACAAATTGCACTCCAGAGAAGAATGAGATAAGCTTTAAGAGACCTTTATAATTTCAATCCCGTAGGAGATACTGGACTTATTTACACACTGAACACATTACTACCACAACCAATACATGAGAAAGTCATTGTTCAAAGACTGTCTATAACCAAGAAACTCTTATAGAGTCTTCATCCCTGAAAACACCAAGAGTTGAATTAGACTATAATTTATTATAACCAATAAAGTTTCATTCTTAGGGGAAAATTTTTAAAGCAAACAAAAGAAATACAGTCAAATCAAACATAAATTCAAGAACAATGAAAGGCACTACTCTACCAAAATGAAAATGAACCAGAAAAATAACTCTGGTCATATGACTAAACAGGGTACAATAATACTTCCAAAAGTCACACTGGCTCTGCAGCAGTGAAACCAAACCATGATAAAATCTAATACCAGATAAGGAGTTCAAAAGTTTGATTATTAAGCTACTCAAGGAAATATCAGAGAAAGGTAAAAACTGTCATAAAGAAGTTTAAAAAGCAGTTCAGGATATGAATGAAAAATTTTTTAGAGAGATAGATATCCTCAAGAAAAACAATAAAAACTTCTGGAAATAAAAGGCACACTGAAGTTATTACAAAATGCAGTGGAAAGTTTTGACAGAAGACTAGAATAAGTAGAAGAAATAATTTCAGAGCTTGAAGACAAGGCTTTTGAGTTAGCCCCAATCAGACAAAAATAAAGAAAAAAAAAATGAAAAGAAATGAACAAAGTCTCCAAGAAATATGAGATTATGCAAAATGGCCAAATCTAAGAATAATTTGTGTTCCTGAGGAGGAAGATAAAATGATGTCTGAAAAACTTATTTGAGGGAATAATTGAGGAAAACTTTCCTAGCCTGGCTAGAGATCTAGATATCCAAATTCAAGAAGCTCAAAGAACTCCTGGGAAATTCATTGCAAAAAGATCTTCACCAAGGTATATAGTCATTATACTATCTAAAATCAACATGAAGGAAAAAATTCTAAGAGCTGTAAGACAAAAGCATCAGATAACCTACAAAGGAAATCCTACCAGACTAACAGCAGACTTCTCAACAGAAACTTTACAAGCCAGAAGCGATTGTTAGCCTATCTTCAACCTTCTTAAACAGAGCAACTGTCAGCCAAGAATTGTTTTATTGCAGAAAAGAAGATGAAATAGTCATTTTCAGAAAAACAAATCCTGAAGGGATTTGTCACTACCAAACCAGCACTACATGAAATGCAAAAAGGAGTTCTAAGCCTAAGCCTTGAAACAGAAGCCCAACATACACCAACAAAGAACCTCTTGAAAGCTTAAAACTCACAGCACCTATAAAACAGTAACAGAAGAAAAACAAAACAAAACTAGGTAACAATCGTAACAATTAACCTGATGAACTTTACCTCACATTTCAATATTAACATTGAATGTAAATGGCCTAATTGCTCCACTAAAAAGCTTCAAAATGCCATAATGGGTAAAACGTTCACAATCTAATTGTCTATTGTCTTCAAGAGACACACCTAACATAGAAGGATTCAGATAAAAGTAAGGTAAAAGGGTGGAAAATGCAGTCCATATAAATGGAGCAGGAATAGGTATTCTTACATCAGACAAAACAGACTTCAAGATAAAATCAATTAAAAAAAAAGACAAAGATGATCACTATATAATCACAAAAGCTTCAATTCAACAAGAAAACATCACATCCTAAATTTATGTACACTAAACACTGAAGCCCCTAGATTCATAAAATAATTACTACTCAGAATGAGATAGAGAGCAAAACAATAATAGCAGGAGATTTCAATATCCACTAACAGCACTAGACAGATCGTTGAGACAAAAAGCCAAGAGAGGAACAACGAACTTACATGACACACTAGAACAAATTGACTAAATGGATAATTACAGAACATTCTACCTGAGATCTGCAGACTATACATTCTTCACATCAGCACATGAAACATTCATCAAGATAGAGCATACGATAGGTCACAAAACAAGCCTCATAAATTTGAAAAAACTGAAATAATACCAAGTATTTTCTCAGACTACAGCAGAATAAAACTAGAAATAAAATCCAAAAAGGAAACCTCAAAACTCTACCAACACATAGAAATTAATAAACTGCTTCTGAATTATATCTAGGTTAATAATGAAATCAAGATGAAAGTTAAAAATTATTTGAATTCAGTTATAATAATGAGACAAGTTATGAAAAGCTCTGGGATACAACAAAAGCAGTGCTAAGGGGGAATGTTTCTAGTAATAAATACCTACATCAAAAAGTCTGAAAGAGCACTCATTGACAACCTAATGTCACTCCACAAGGAATCAGAGAAACAAGAACGAACTATATCTAAAGCTGGAAGAAGAAAAGAAAGATCAAAGCAGAACTAAATGAAATTCAAACAATAACAACAAAATATAAGAGATCAATGAAACAAAAAGTTGGTTCTCTGAAAAATCAAAATTGATAGACCATTAGCTAGATCAACAAAAAAATATAAGAGAGAAGTCACAAATAAGCTCAATTAGAAACAAAATTGGAAACATTACAACCAACACCACAGAAAGACAAAAGATCATTCAAGACTACTATGAACACTGTTATGCACACAGACTAGAAAACCTAGAGGAAATGGATAAACTCCTGGAAACATACAACCCTGCTAGATTAAATCAGGAAGACATAGAAATCTTGAATAGAGCAATAACAAGCAGTAAGATTGAATCAGTAATTTAAAAATTACAAACAAAAAAGCCCAGGTCCGGATGGATTCACAGCTGAATTCTACCAGACATTCAAAGAATTGGCACTAATTCTGCTGAAATGATTTCAACAGATTGAGAAAGAAGGAATCTTCCTAAGTCATTCTATAAAGCTAGTATCTCCCTGATATCAAAACCAGGAAAGGGCACAACAACAACAAAAAAAACTATGACCAAGTTCCCTGATGAACATAGATGCAAAAATACTCAACAAAATATGAGCTAACTACATGACACACTAGAACGACACATCAAAAAGATAAATCATCATGATGAAGTGGATTTCATTCCAGGGATGCAGGAATGGTTCAACATATGCAAATCAATAAATGTGATACACCACATAAACAATTAAAAACAAAAACCATGTGATCTTCTCAATAGATGCAGATAAAGAATTCAACAAGATCCAGCACCATTTTATAATGAAAAATGTCAAAAACTAGGCACAGAAGAGACCTACCTCAAAAGATTAAAAGCTGTGTATAACAAACCCACAGCCAACATCACACTGAATGGGGAAAACCTAAAGTATTCCCCTTTAAGAAGAAAGAATGTCCACTTTCATCACTCCTATTTAACATAGTTCTGTAAATACTAACCAGGGCAATTAGGCAAGACAAAGAAAGGACATTCAAATTGGAAAAGAGAAAGTCAAATGATTACTGTTTGCAGATGATATGATTGTACTCCTAGAAAACCCTAAAGACTCACCCTCAAATCTCCTGGAATTGATAAACGTATTCAGTAAAGTTTCAGGATAAAAAAAAGTACACAAATCAGTAGCCCTACTATACACCAATAGTGACTGACCTGATAATCAAATCAAGAACTCAACCCCTTTTACATTAACTGCAAAAAAAATTAGAACTATGCTTAACCAACAAGGAAAACTGCAAAGCACTGCTGAAAGAAATTACAGACTACATAAACAAATGGAAACACATACCATGTTCATGGATGAGGAGAATCAATATTGTGAAAATGACCATATTGCCAAAAGCAATATACAAATTTAATGCAATTCTCATCAAAATACCACCATCATTCTTCACAGAATTAGTAAAAACAATCCTGAAATTCATATGGAACCAAAAAAGAACCCACATAGGCAAAGCAAGACTAAGCAAAAGAACAAATCTGAAGGCATCACATTACCATACTTCAAATTTTATTAGAAAGCTGTAGTTACAAAAACAGCATGGTTATTATATAAAAGTAGGCATGTAAGTCAATGGAACAGAATAGAGAAATGAGAAATAAGGCCAAATATGTATATCCAACTTATCTTTGACAAAGTCTGCAAAAAATGGGGAATGGACATCCTATTTAATAAATGGTTCTAGGAAATTTGGCAAGCAACATATAGAAAAAATGAAACTGATTCCCATCTCTCACTATATACAAAAATCCAGTCAAGATGGATTAAATATTTCAATACAAGACCTGAAACCACAAAACTTCTAGAAAACAACATTGGAAAGACTCTTCCAGACATCAGCCTAGACAAATAATTCATGAATAAGACACCAAAAGCAAATGCAACAAAAATGAAAATAAATAAATGGGACCAAATTAAACTAAAAAGCTTCTGCACAGCAAAATAAATAATCAACAGAGAAAATAGACTTCACCGGAGCGGGGATGCTTGCATGTGTAATCTTGCTAAGAGTTAATAGAAAGGCCAGGACCAAACCTATTTGTTTATGGGGTGTGTGAGCCCGTCTAGGCATTTTCAGTGTCTTGCTTTGGGTTTATTAAGCTACATAAACGGGATGGTGGGATGTGGGTGGCTATCTTTGGGGTTGTGGTGGTAGGAGTGTAGGTTTGACAATGGGTCAAACCTACCTAATGGAAGAAAATATTTGCAAACTACACACCTGACAGGGGACTAGTATCTATAATCTATAAGGAAGTCAAACAAATCTCAAACAAACAAACAAACAAACATTTCCATTTAAAATGTTGACAAAGGACATAAATAGACATTTCTCAAAAGAAGATATCACGTGGTTGACAAACATGAAAAAATGCTCAATATTGCTAATCAGGGAAATGAAAATTAAAAGAACAGTGAGATACCACCTTACTCCTGAAAGAATGGCCATTATTAAAAAGTCAAAAAACAACAGATGATGGTATGAAGGTGGTGAAAATGGAACTCTTATACACTGCTGGTGTGAATGTATATTAGTATAACCTCTAAGGAAAGCAGTATGGAGATTCCTTAAAAAGCTAAAAGTAGATCTGCAATTTGATCCGGCAATCCCACTACCAGATATGTACCCAGTGGAAAATAAGTCATTACATAAAAAAGACACTCACACAGATATGTTTGTAGTAGCACATCTCACAGTTGCAAAGATGTGGAACCAATCTAAGGGTCCATTAACTAATAAATAGATTTTAAAAATGTGATATACATGCACCATGGAATACTATTCAGCCATTGAAAGGAACGACATGTCTTTTGAAGAAACTTGGATGGAGCTGGAGGTAATTATTGTAAGTGAAGTAACAGGAGTGGAAAAACAAAAACTATATGTTCTGACTTGAAGTGGGAGCTAAGGCCGGGCATGGTGATTCACCCCTGTAATCCCAGAAATTTGGGAGGCCAAGGAAGGTGGATCACCTGAGGTTGAGAGAGTTCAAGACCAGCCTGAATAACATGGAGAAACCCCATCTCTACCAAAAATACAAAATTCACCAGGTGTGGTGGTGCATACCTGTAATTCCAGCTACTCGGGAGGCTGAGGCAGGAGAATCACTTGGACCCAGCTGTGGTAGTAACCTGAGATCACACCATTGCACTCCACCCAGGCAACAAGAGTGAAACTCCGTCTCAAAAAAAAAAAAAAAAAAAAAAGTGGGAGCTAGGCTATGAATATGTAAAGACATAGAGCAATATAATGGACTTCAGAGATTCAGAAGGAGGGGAAATAATAAAAAACAACACACTAGGTACAATGTACAGTACTCAGGTAATCAGTGCACTAAAATGTCACAGAATTCACCACTATATAATTCATCAGTGTAACAAAAAAAACACTTGCACCCCAAAACGTATTGAAATAAAAAATTAAAACAAAAAGCAAGTGTGATGATTTGACAACACAAAGACATATAATCTAGCTATGTATTGACAAAATAAACAAAACCTAGTATGTCTAGCTATTCATATATATAACATTATGTAGAAAAAGCATAGCATCCTTCCTTCTCAGGTTTAATTTTTTTACAATGTTTAATTATTTTAACTCAGTGAACAAGTATGAGTGTATTTAGTGTTATAATGATAAATTCTGTGTCAGACAAAGCACTCTAGGAGCAATTACTAATGAGAAGTACACAGATATAACTAAATTTAATATTGAAGAAAATGAAAATAATATGAAAGTGGCACAAGCCAGGTGTTGAGACTAATTAAAGGGAGATGTGATTCACTCCACCAGGAGGAATTAGAACTTCTAAGATGTTATTTAAGAATAGCAGTATTTCTGTAAGTAGAGGTTGTAAGAGAAACTTGAATAATTAAAGAGAGGAAGCAAACATGGAATAGTTGCCTAGCAGATACAAGACATGTGGTTATGCACTTTACATATACTGTCATTTAATACCTACAAAAATTATTTGAGATAAACAACAATATTCCCATTTAAGGGATGAGTTACATCACTTTAATATCAATCCTTTAAAAGCCAAAGCAATGTATTTTTCTGATCAGGCAAGAGCAATATTTCTAGATCTTGTGCTAGTAGATTAACTTTTGAAATTATTTCTGAGCCAGCAAGTATTTTTATCAAGCTAAATCCACAAACATACATGGACATCTATTCAATTTTTCACTTTTTATCTCAATGTTTGACATCATATTTGTAACTGTAAGGGAATTAATAGTCAATTTACAAATGTTGCTGACTTTTGACCAAAAATAAGAGAATAAAAGTAAATCTGAGATCAAACCAAATTCAATGTAATTAAATGTTTCTGGTTTAAAATCTCACTCATAAGAGTTTTGTGTTGTGTATTTGGTGTTTATTAGGGTCTGAAAAAAATAAAATGTGGAAATTATTTTAGAATAAATACCAAAAAATAAAAATATATTATTTAACTCAGGTAAAAATGATGCTTTGTTTGTGAAGAATTTGTAGAGCACCCAGTATCTATTTGCCTTATGGGATCACCATTTTTAGCAATATTGAAGAACAGTGATGGTCTTTTCTATTGGGAATTAACAGAGACGATCTTAATTTTTTTCTTTTTATTTAATGTCAGAATTTGAACCAAATGAAAAATGTTTTAAAGATTTGTGAAAATGCGGAAGCAGATGAAATTTTTAAAGAACACAGTGAGGTGAAAATATTCTAATTTTATCCTCACTGGTATAAATACTCCATTTCCCTGAGGCTGCACATAACTAACTCTCTTTTGATTCTACTCATCATTATTACTATTATTTTGAAATGGAGTCTCACTTTGTTACCCAGGCTGGAGTGCAGTGGAGTTATCTCGTCTTACTGCAACCTCCACCTCCCAGGTTCAAGTGATTCTCTTGCTTCAGCCTCCTAAGTAGCTGGGATTATAGCTGCATGCCACCACGACTGGCTAATTTTTGTATTTTTAGTACAGATGGGTGTGATCTTGAACTCCTGATCTCGTGATCCTCCCGCCTTGGCCTCCCAAAGTGCTGGGATTACAGGTGCGAGCCACCGCACCTGGCTCAACTCTATTTATTTTTCAATGTAACAGAATCAGCTTCCAACTAGACAGGCCATCTTGGGAAAATAACTCCAACTTTCAGATACTTGGTTCTTTCGTATGTAAGCTGTTAAGATTGAAAATGTTCTTTAAGGCCCAATCAACTTTAACATTCTGCTGCAACTAGATATTTTCACGACTTAACAACTGTAACTACTATAAGCATGGAAGGAAAGATGCACAGTTATGACACAGATTGGTTAGTATATTACTTGTTCAGTAGAAATGCCTGAAATCAAATGTAATTACATTGCAACTAGTTTATTAAAATTGCAAGTTATATTTAATGTATATTGCTGTCCATTAATGTACAAAAATTAAGAAAATCTATAGGCTTATATATCAATTTTTGAAATATTAAATGAAACATGTTTTTTCTATTTTCTCATATATTTTATTGTTTCTTTTTGTTACTCAGGCTGACCAGAATAATAGACTAGTTTCAAAGTCTCACATATTATAACTTAATATCATGAAATTCTGATAATTTTACATATACATGTAATCCTTTATATTGAAGTAAGTTTATTATGTTTATTTTTGTTTTGTGATACACATGTACGCATATATATTTGCAATTATTTTTTATTGCTAGATCTTGCATTCTTTTCCTCATAAGATTAATAATTAACTTTATTTTTTCTAGAATTAAGAAAAGCTATGTTTTAAATTGCATAAATATTTTATTCAACACCATCTATTAGGCACATGCAGTGATCAATAATCACTAGTAAATTTATTTCTTAAAACTATGTTTGGCCTTTATGTGTTTATATAAGATAGTAAGGTGCTATGTATTCATTGAAAAATACGTAGCCTACTTGATGTTAATATTCATCAGTATACTAAGAAATTGCAAGTTACAATGTGGAAATAGTTCCCTGAAACATGATTACAGTTCATAGAGTAAGTCATGAATCACTCCACCTTTCTGACCTCGCCTTTCCCCAACTCCATGCCTGCTCCCAATGCTCTCCACTATGAACTCTTTCTTGGTTTTCCATTTTTACCTCAGCTTTGCTCATTTAATTTCAGGATTAGCAATTTTCTCTCAGCTCTTGCTCTGGGTCTGATTCTATTAGACTACTTTAAATCATGAGCCCACCTTTGTCAATTCCAGCACAAACCTCAAGATTGTCACTCAAAACAAAAACAACATAAACTAAAGAATCTTATTAATTTGCTGATTTAGAACCCAAACACAAAATAAAATTTACTATAGTATTTTTCAAAGCTACTAAGGAAGTTTTAGTTTTTCTTTAAAATCTGTCTCAAAAATCCCTCAACTATAACATTATTTTTACTCCTCACATTTGTCCATGTTCGAGGAAAATAATATTTCTCCAAACTCTAAAAATTTTGTAAGGACTATAAACAAATTTTAATGTATACATGTACAAATATATGAATATATCAATAAATTATTGAATCAACCAATGACCTATGAGATATATAGGACATTTTTACTTTACCCTTTGTTTCTTGAGCAACCTTTGACTTTTTTCTAAAAATTGCATTCTGCAAAATTTCTTCAGATTTCTCTTTACCAATTTTCATCTTCTGTATCTAATATTCTCATTAATCTATATGTTAATGCTTTATATCAATGAATTTTTTTATATTTAGGATTGTCATATAGTTCCTTTTCAACTCTGCATGTGTATATATGTTATTTGCATGTGTATATATGTTATTTGTATTTGTGTCTTTGTTATTCAAATTTATTTTTGGTTTCTTTTTTATCATTTGGAAAATTTTAAACAATTATTTTATATTAATTTTTAGTTTGCTTTATTATCTCTTCGTCTTGGGGTTGTGATACTTTTAATTGGTTAACTGCTCTCTCACTCTCTTTTGATTGATTCTTTAGACAGTTTCACATTTTTGTTGTTGAACTTATTCTTACTGGAAAATTATACTTTATGTGATTCCAATATATTCCTGAGTTGAGTCTCTTTGTTGACAGATATTCTGCATTTTCACTCTGATGTTCTTTTTCAATATTTTAGGTACATTAATATACAGTACTAATTACAATCGAAACATTAAACCTTCTCTTGGAATATGCCATTTCATGTTAGATCTTTAGATAGAGACTAATACAACAAAATCATCAGTCGACTCACTTTTGTGTGTTCTAGACATATTAAATAAATCAACTTCAATAATTATTCATTAGAAAAAAACTTTTATGCATACATCCTCCACAGATGCAAATATACTTCTTAAGTCACTTAGCACTGATTAATTATCTGAATCCATCTCCCTAAAAGAAATTATTCCCTGATGTCACGCCTGAAGTGCGGGTCACCCCCACCAAACAAGTTGTAACCCTGTCTTAGATTTCAGACATATTATTTTTACAATTGTGGTTGTTTACAAGTATTTATGTAGTGATAAGTAATATGTTAGGTGCCATTGACCTTCAGGCACATGACTGCATTTCAGATATAAAAACCTGCCTCTACTCTTTTCCTTGGATTTTATCAAAGTGTACTTGCACATGTACATGTGCATTAAATATTTTAGTAAAAACTATAAGGACAAATTAGATAACTTATGAAGATAATTAAATTTAAGAAACATCAATATCTTAATGAAGATGGAATGCAAATATTCTAAGCTTAATTATTAATTTCCTAACAGCTTAATTTCAGACCCGCTTATAACCTCTCTATATAAGCACAAGCAGGCATATCAAGAAAATATTGTGAGTTCAGTTCCTGAGCACCCCAATTAAGCAAATATTGCAATACAGCCATTTAAACTTTTTTGGGGGTTTCCCACTGTGTATAAAGGTTATGTTTACACTCTGCTATAGACTATCAAGCGTTCTGTATCATTATGTCTATGAACAAAATCTCTATACTCAAATTTTAAAAATTCTTAATTGCTAAAATTACTCACAATTATCTGAACGTAGAGTGAGTCACAACGTTCTACCGAGGAAGAGACTTACCTTGATATTGATGGCTTCTGACTGATCAGGGCAATGATTGTTGAAGGTTGGGGTGGCTGTGACAATTTCTTAAAATGAGAGACAACGAAGTTTGCTGTAGCAATTGACTGTTCCTTTCATAAAAGATTTATCCATGGCATGTGATGCTCTTTGACAGCATTTTACCCATAGTAGAACTTCTTTCAAAATTGGAACGAATCCTCTCAAATCTTGCTGCTGCTTTATCAACTAAGTTTATGTAATATTTTAAATCCTTTATTGTCTTATCAACAATGTTCACAACATCTTCTCCAGTAAATTTCATCTCAATAAGTTACTTAACTTGTTCATCCATAGGAAGCAACTCTATCTATTCAAGTTTTATCATGAGATTGTAGCAATTCAGTCATGTCTTCAGAATCAAATTCTGTTGCTATCTCTACCACATCTGTAATTACTTTCTCCAATGAAAAAGTAACCCCAAGGAATCTTGAATCCTTCATTTATGAGAGTTAGAACTAACTTCTTCCAATTTCTGAATAATGTTGATATTCTGACCTCCTTTCATGAATCACACACACTGTTAAAGGCATCCAGAATGGTGACTCCTTTACAGAAGATTTTTAATTTACTTTGCCCAGATTCATCGGAGGAAAGAGATACAGCCTTATAAAACATATTTCTTAAATAGTAAAACTAGAAAGTTGAAATCACTCCTTGATCCATGGTCAGTATAATGAACGTTGTGTTAGCAAGCATGGAAACAATGTTAATCTTCTTGTACATCACTTTCAGAACACATGAGTGACCTGGTCCATTGTCAATAAGCAGTTATATTTCAAAAGTAAGCTTTTTTCCAAGCAGTAGGTCTCCACAGTAGGCTTAAAATATTCAGTAAGACATGCCATACACAGATGGCATCTGGAATTTGTTGTTCAATTTCCAGAGCATGGGCAGAGCAAATTCACATAATTTTTAAGGGCTCTAGGATTGTCTGGATAGTATATGAGGATTGGCTTCAACTTAAAATCACCACCTGCATTAGTCCCTAATAAGAGAGTTAGCCTGTCTGTCTTTGAAGCTTTGAAGCCAGGTATGAACTTCTCCTCTCCAGTTACGAAAGTTCTAGATGGTGTCTTCTTCCAATACAAAGCTGTTTCATCTACACAAAAAAATCTATTTTTTAGTATAGCTATTTTCATCAACGACTTTTAAATAGATCTGGATAATTTACTGCAGTTTCTAGATCATCACTTGCTGTATCACTTTGCACTTTTATGTTAGTAAGAGGGCTTTTTTCTTTGGACCTCATGAGCCAAACTCTGCCATTTTCCCCTTGGTTTATTAAATTTTTAATGTTATTTGTAGGGTTTTTTTTATTATTATACTTTAAGTTCTGGCATACATGTGCAGCACGTGCAGGTGTGTTACATAGGTATACATGTGCCATGGTGGTTTGCTGTACCCATCAACCCATCATCTACATTACATATTTCTCCTAATGCTATCCCTCCCCTACTCCCCCACCCCGAGACAGGCCCTGCTGTGTGATGTTCCCCTCCCTGTGTACATGTATTCTCATTGTACAACTCTCACTTATGAGTGAGAACATGCAGTGTTTGGTTTTCTGTTCCTGTGTTAATTTGCTGAGAATGATGGTTTCCAGCTTCATCCATGTCCCTGCAAGGGACATGAACTCATTATCTTTTATGGTTGAATAGTATTCCATGGTTCATATGTGCCACATTTTCTTTATCCAGTCTATCATTGATGGGCATTTGGATTTGTTCCAAGTCTTTGCTATTGTGAATAGTGCTGCAATAAATGTGTGCATGTGCCCTTACAGTAAAATTGCTTATAATCCTTTGGGTTTATACCCAATAATGGGATTGCTGCATCAAATGATATTTCTGGTTCTAGATCCTTGAGGAATCTTGACACTCTTCCACAATGGTTGAACTAATTTACAACTCCCACCAACAGTGTAAAAGCATTCCTATTTCTATACATCCTCTTCAGTATCTGTTGTTTCCTGACTTTTTAATGATCGCCATTCTAACTGGCCTGAGATGACTTCTCATTGTGGTGGTTTTAATTTGCATTTCTCTAATGACCAGTAATGATGAGCTTTTTTTCATGTGTTTATTGGTCACTTATTTTGAGAAGTGTCTGTTCATATTCTTTGCCCACTTTTTTATGGGTTTTTTTCTTGTAAATTTGTTGTTCCTTGTAGATTCTGGATATTAGACCTTTGTCAGGTAGATAGATTGCAAAATCTGTTATCTTTAAATGTTCCCTCTTCAACATTCTCAGCTCTCTTAATCTTCATAGAATTGAAGGGACTTAGAGCCTTGCTTTGAATTTGGCATTGGTTTATGAGAGTGTTGTGGCTGATTTGATCTTTTATTCAGACAGTTAAAACTTTATCCGAATCAGAAATGAGGCCATTTTGCTCTTGTATTCACTGAAGTAGTACTTTTAATTTTCTTCATGATCATTTTTCTTTGTATTCACAACTTGGCTAATTGTCGTAGAAACCTAGCTTTTGGCCTTTGATTTAAAATGGGACCAGTGCTGGGTGCAGTGGCTCGTGCCTGTAATCCCGACATTTTGGGAGGCTGAGGCGGGCGGATCGCTTGAGGCCAGGAGTTTGAGACCAACTTGGCCAACATGGTGAAACCCTGTATCTACTACAAATACAAGCATTAACTAGGTGTGGTGTTTACATGCCTGTAATCCCAGCCACTCCAGAGGCAGAGGCAGGAGAATTGCTTGAACCCAGGAACCAGAGGTTGCAGTAAGCAGAGTTTGTGCCATTGCACTCCAGCCTGGGTGTCACAGTGAGACTCCATCTCAAAAAACAAACAAACTAACAAACAAACATAAAATAAAATAAAATAAAATGTGATATGTACTACTCGTCCTTTCACTTGAATTCTTAGAGGCCGTTGTAGGATTATGATTGGGTTAATTTCAATATTATTGTATCTCAGGATATGTGGAGGCCCAATAAGAGGGAGAACAATGGGGAAATGGTCAGTTGGTCAAACATTCAGAACACACACTGACATAGTTTGGACATGTGTCCCCGCCCAAATCTCATGTTGAATTGTAATTGTCAGTATTGGAGGTAGGGCTTGGTGGGAGGTGATTGGATGATGGGGGTAGATTTCTCATGAGTGCTTTAGTACCATGCCTTTGGTGCTATCCTTGTGACAGGGAGTGACATCCTGCAAGATCTGGCTGTTTAAAAGTCTGTGGCACCACACTTTCCCTCACTTGTTCCAGCTTTCGCCACTCATGCACAATCTCCCACTTCACCTTAAACCACAAATAAAGGCTCCCTGGGGCCTTTTTGGAAGCCAAGTTATGTCAACTCTATGCTTTCTGTACAGCCTGTGGAGCCTGGGTCAATTAGACCTCTTTTTTTTTTTTTTAAATAAATTACCCAGTTTTAGGATTTCTTTAGAGCAATACAAGAACGACCTAATACATACATATTTATTAATTAATTTCACTGTCTTATGTGACAGCTCCAGATGCCCCAGAACAATTGCAATGGTAACACGAAAGATCAATGATCACAGATCACCATAATAATGATAATAATAAGATTTGAAATACTCTGACATTACAAAACTGTGACACAAAGATATGTAGTGAGCACATGCTGTTGGAAAAAAATGATGCCGATAGACTTTCTTGATGCAGGGTTGTCACAAACTTGAATTTATTAGAAAATGCAATATCTATGAAGTGCAGTAAAGCAGAGCATAATAAAATAAGTTATGTCTGTTTATTCAAAACTAAAGACCATATTAATGACATTTTGATACAGTTGTATTTTTATACCTTCTTCAAAAAGAGAATTCTGTGGCATCCTCTCACACATAGTTATAAAAGTTTACATAAACAATGTCTCATTCTAATATGCTATTGATATTATCATCTATCTTAATGTCATTATTTAGTCATGTGGAGAGTTTTGTCTTAGTATTGTGATAAGATGAGTTGATATTCATTTTTTTGTTTTTGAATTAAGCCTATTTTTCTCATACCAGGCTAGTACTGATCAAAATAGAATTTCCCTCATTGGGCATGTTACTCCAAGGCTTGATGTCTTAGTCCATTTCGTGATGCTATAAAGGAATATCTGAGACTGGGTAATTATAAAGAAAATTATTTATTTGACTTACAATTTTGATGACTAGAAAGTTCAATACTGGGCATCTGTATCTTGTGAGGAACTCCAGCTGCTTCCACTCATTGTAGCAGCGAAGATGAGTCAACATGTTCAGAGATAAAATGGTGAAAGAGGAAGTGAGAGAGAGAGAGAGAGAGATAGAGAGAGAGAGAGAGAAGATGCTGGACTCTTTAACAAATAGCTCTTGTGGAAACTAATAGAATGAGAACTTGCCCCTGAAGGAAGGCATTAATCTCTTCATGAAGAATCTGCCCACTCAACCCAGACACCTCCCACTAGGCCCTACCTTACACCACCACCACATTGGGGAGTAAATTTCAGCGGAGATTTTGTGGGAACAAACAAACCATACCCAAACCATAGCATCTGTGCTATGAAACTCACTAGACCCACCTAATTTCCCTTGTGACCTCTCTTTCCTAATCCTACTGCTTGTAATGATTGTATTACACAATTAAGCCTTGGTTACATCACATATCCCTCTTTTACTGACTCTGCTAGTTTAGCATCTGAAACCATAGAGAATTTTGTCTTTTTATAGTGTTCCCAGTAGACCGTACAATCTTGATAGAGGCACTTTGTCTAAATTGAGTTCCGAATAATTCAGAGTAGTCAAGGTGTTTTAGAGATGAGAAGTAAATGAGAATTACTTTATTTCCTCAGTTTTTTTAAAATGGGATTTCAAAAAAGAGATCCAGGCTAAAGCACAGTGGCTATTCACAGGTACGATCATGGCTCACTGCAGCCTCAAATCCCTGGGCTCAAGTTATCTTCCCTCCTCAGCCTCCTGAGTAGCTGGGACTACAGGGTGTACTACCATGCCTGACATTCATAGTTATTCTTATGAAGCTTTGTTAAATTGTATTTTTAATTTTATAATTTTCTAGATATAAGCAATTTTTTTAAGAGTAACATTTTGATCAAAACAAGGTATTATGTATACAAATGAGTGTATATTTAAATTTGACATATTGATGCAGTGATTGTGGACAACTTATTTTTTTCTTTTTAGAACTAAATATTATATTAATTTGGATGTACCATAGTTTATTTATCCCTTTACCCACTGAAGTACCTCTTGATTTCTTTCAAATTTTGGCAATTATGAATAAAGCAGCTATGAATATCCAAGTGCATGTTAGTGTAGGATGTAAGTTTTCAAATCGTTTGTGTAAATACCAAGAAGCACAGCTACTGGATTGTATGGAACGAGTGTGTTTAGTTTTGTAAGCAATTGTTAAACTATCTACTAAAGTGGCTGTACTATACTATACTGTGTTCCATCAACAATTTAAAGAGATTTCCCATTGTTCCACAACCTAGTTGGGATTTAGTGTTGTCAGTGATCTGGATCTTAGCCATTCTAATCTGTGTGTAGTGGAAATTTGTTTTAATTTTTAATTCTCAAATGATATATTATGTTGAATATCTTTTCACATGCTTATTTGTGATCTGTATATCATCCTTGGTAAGGTGTCTGTTTAGGTATTTTATTCCTTTTTTAAATTGGGTTGTTCATTTTCTTATTATTAAGTTTTAAAAGTTCTTTGTATATTTTGGCTGACAGTTGTTTATCAGATATGTCTCTCACAAATGTTTTCTAGCAGCTTGTGGTTTTTTGTTTTTTTTTTCATTCTCTTGACAGTGTTTTTCACAGAGCATAAATTTTTAATTTCAACAAAGTCCAATTTATCATTTATTTTTTCCATACATTATGCCTTTATAGTCCATAAAACGTCATCATCAAGGTGGCCTAGATTTTCTGCTATATTATCTTATGGAAGTTTTATAGCCTTATCTTTTATATTTTGGTCTATGATTCATTTTAAGTTAATTTCTGTGAAAGGTGTAAGGTCTGTAACTAGATTCTTCTTTTTTCTTTCTTTTTTTTTTTTGTTTTGCATGTATATGTTCAACTCTTCCAGCACCATTTATTGAAAAAACTATCCATTTTCCATTGAATTGCCTTTAGCGTTTTGTAAAGTATGATTAGTTAACTATGCATGGGTCATTTTAAGACTCTCTATTATGTTCCCCATTTATCTACTTGTCTCTTCTTTTCCCATCAAATCTTATTCTATTTTCTAAAAGATTATTTCTCTAAAGTATCATTTTTGTTATTAATTTTCAGAATAGTAATATTCTTGCATCAGCACAATTATGAAATGTATTTAACATGCACATTTTGAAATTCTTCATTCAGAACTTAAAAATTTAGGAATTAAACAACAAATAATTTCATTCTAAACATTTTTTATTTCAGACATTTAAGAATTAAGAATTGAGTTATTTGCAATAATTCTGTTTTGACAATATTATCTTAGATTGAGTTTTATACAATTAATATCATTAGTCTCTAAACTTATACAACTATATTATACTATAAAGTTAATAGACTTTTAAAAATTTGTTTGCACCTTTTGAAGGCTAGATTTAAGATTCTTCAATTAAGACATGAACAACATAAATTGTACATCATGTATTGGTTCTAAAGTTCATTAATTTAACTTCTACTTTGTAAAATAATAACATTTAACTTAATGTCTTCACTACTATGTGTTTAGTTCCTGTATTATCCAATCTGAATGGGGCAATGACACATAGATCTCATGTTTCTGTATTTCCCTAATGTTTAATACCTTAATCAAGTCACCTGGTGCTTTTTCTCATCTAAATAATTATACTTCCCAAATTTGTGCTAGAATCTGTGTGGCTAAAGCAGATAAAACACTATAATAGCATTACACAATCAAAATTTGGGAAAGGTTAAGAGAAAAATAAAATCTGTAACCTGAAACTTACTAAATATTTTCCTAAGAGGAACACAAAAATGTAGCAAACATTGAAGACATATTTATTGTAAGTTCCATAGGGGGCCTATATTTTCTTTCTTTAGTGAGAAAGCATTGCTAATCAGTCCCAACACTGTTTTTTGAACAAAGGCTACTTCTGTCTGGGACCCTAATATGCCTAGACTATGACCAACAATATATTCAAAACTAAAATCCTATTAGGAAGGCTTTGGTCCCGCTTGGAGCACTGTTAACATTGTTAAAATGTACTTCTATTAAGAAAAGCACAGGAATGGAACAATTATAATCAGCAATTATATATGTATATAAGTATGCATTACTTTTTTCACAGAACATTTTAGAGAGTTGAATTCATAATTCATTAACCTAATATTTATTGAGCACTGACTTTGCATGCAGAACACTGTTCTAGGAGGTTGAAAGTATCAATTCAAAAATAGACAGAAATATGTTTATTTCTTGACCTTAAATTATAGCAGAAGAATAAAGATTCTCTATATGGTAAATTACATGGTAGGATGTTAGAAAGTGACTAGTAATGTGGAGATGAGAAAAAAAAATGAAGGTGAAAAAGAACTAGGGTTAAGGAGGAAGACGAGCGACATTTTAAGTTTAAATGAGATGATCAGGAATTTGCCTCATTGAAAAGGTAATATATGGATGTGGTGGCATGCACCTGTAGTTCCAGCTATGTGGGAGGCTGAGGTGGGAAGTTTGCTTGAGCCTGGGAAGGTTGAGGCTCCAGCACTCCAGTGAGCTGTAATCATGCCAGGCCCTCTCCTCTGTGTGTGTACATATAATACATATAACAATTTTTAAAAAGAGAATAGGTAACCTAAGAGCAAACAAATCGAAACGGTGAGAGAGGCAGTCATGGGGACAATGGGGGATGCTTTGGGAAGAAGAAATAGGAAATGTAACATCCTAAATTAAAAGGTATGCCATGGACATTTTAGGATCAGCATGTAAGCCAGCATGGCTGGAGCTGTATAAGCAGAGAGAACAGTAAGAGATAAAGTCAGAGAAGTAAAGAGAATGGGAGGCTAATCCATCGTGTCAGGCCTCGTAGACCACTCTAAAGGATTTGGAATTTGCTCATTGAAATGTCGTGCCATTTGGATAGTTTTGAGTGAAAGATTTAAATTATGTTTGTTGTTGTTGTTGTTGTTGTTTGCTTGTTTTTTGTTTGTTGTTCATTTTTTGTTTTTCTGAGGGATGAGTCTAGCTCTATGGCCCAGGCTGGAGTGCAGTGGCATGATCTTGGCTCACTGCAAGCTCCACCTCCCGGGTTCACACCATTCTCCTGCCTCAGCCTCCCAAGTAGCTGGGACTACAGACACCCGCCACCGCACCCGGCTATTTATTATTATTATTATTATTTCGTATTTTTAGTAGTTTCACTGTGTTAGCCAGGATGGTCTCGATCTCCTGACTTCGTGATCCGCCCGCCTCAGCCTCCCAAAGTGCTGGGATTACAGGTGTGAGCCACCGCGCTCGGCCTAAATTATGTTTTTTAAAGGATCGATCTCATTTTATGTTGTAAATATATTGGAGAGAGGTAATGAGGTAAAGTAGAAGAAGAAAAACTACTTTAGAGTTGGTTTCATTAATGAAGGCAAAAGATGATGGTGCAGAAACAATCATAGATATATGAAGAAGGTGTTAAACTCTGGATATGTCTCTAAGGTAGATTTAACATACTTTCTGGTGGACTGGAACTGGTGCATGAGAGAGATAAGCATCTAGTACAACCTGATTTTGTTCTACAGAAAGACACTAATTTTATCTTCCAATGCTACTCACTACACACACATCATTGAAAAAGTCCAAAAGAAAGGGTCATCAGTGCCTTTCTCATAGGATGTACAGAAATGGGAGACTCATAGAGAATTGTCTCCCATGAATTAACTTTTCTCTTATATGATTTTTATCTATTTGGCAATACAATACAGAAAAACAATTGCTTAAGTCAGAAACATAGGAGTAATTTTAAGCCCTTCATTATGTTGGGAATACTGCAATAACAACAACAAAAATGCTTATTTCTTGCTGAATCTAGCCATGAAATATTCTTGCAACTATATCAGGAACTTGAGTAAAGCTAGCCTTAGAATGAAGCCAGGTCTAGGGAAAACAGGATTGGTACCTGAAAGTAACTGGGCTGAATGACAGTGTTTAGCAGCTTTTCTGAGCCTTTTCTTAAGCTAAACCAATTTCTAAAGTTTTTAGTTAATCAACTAATATGTTTCTATATCTCTTTTGGGTTTGAGTTGGATTTGCAGGGACTTATAGGTGAAACTTCACCCATTCTTCAAACTTCAACTCGAACTTTTTCCTGAAATATTTGCCTAGGCATTGTGATTTATTTTATCCTATAGTTATTGTTTTTATCATACAACTTTTATCTATTTGCCTTCCAATTTTCTAAAAATTTGATACTTGTTATTTTAGATTGCTTTTCTACTTTCCATAAATTCTATAAGTTCATCATAATCTATTCAACTCTTTTCACTCTGCTTAATTTGTAGGAAATATATCTCTTCTCTGGGATGATATACCTGAGGTTAACACTGATAATAGCATTCATTAATCATAAATATGTTTTTTTCAATAATATTAATGTTTAAAAATTAAATCTGTAATATATCTGCTTACAGAGGAATCTTATTTGGTGTATATAGTCTCGGAAAGTGTACATCACATTTCAATCTACTAAAGAGATTTCTGAGAAAAAGGAAGTAGTGAAGGAAGAGTTTCTGCATTTTCTTTAAGAATAGAAAAGCCAAATTCTAATTTTAAGTCCTGAAAACTGTTAAAAATGATAGTTTAATTTATGGTTCCGCATATCAGCTATTGCTCTTCTTAACACATATTAACTTATCTAATCCCTAGCATACAACATGAGTTAGGCATGGTTGTTATCATTGAGATACTAAGATGCAAAGAGAAAGTCTGCCAACATCAGCAAGTTTCATACCCAGAGTCCCTTCTTTCAACTACTCCACATACTGTTGTCTGTCATAGTATGTTCCACTCTCAATTTTATAATGTAGTTTGAGAATACTACATCATTTTGTTTGAATTGTTTGTTACCAATTTAATTGCACTTGATATAACAATTTGATTTACTCTACATTATTTAAAACTTTGCTGGCAGAGGTGCATTTATAAGGGATGAAACACAAGTTTTCATGTTAAAAATGAAACTTTGAAAAAATTTTCAGGTTTGAGCTGAACTTTTGATGAATTCAAGATATTTTGGAGGAAAGTTATTTTAATATAAAAACAGGGGAAAGGATGAAATTGGAACTCACAGAATGACTCCGATTATGACAGTTCACTATACGGCTATTTTATCAGTAAGCATACGCTGAAAATCCTCAGAGAAAACAAGCAAATGTTTTCATGCTTGTCAAAAGGACAATCACCTAAGAAGCCAAATAAATTGAATCACTTAATGATAGGCAAATTTTGGCAGTCTACGTTTATCATGCTTATGAATTTATAGTTTTGCAAAGCAATAGTATTATCTTGTCTGTATGCTCAATGTTGACCATATCACTACAAGAAACATATATTAGTGACTGAAAATATCTGAAGAATAAAGTCAAAAATGATCACAGATACTGTATTGCCAGCTCTTGGCATGGCCTAGAGCTAATAGTGAGAAAATATACCTTATTTGCAGCTTTCTAGCACTTCCCTCCTAAGGGAAAAAAGAGCAAATTTAAGATTACAACTCTATTTATCTCTTAAACCACTAGGTCTCAATTTTGATGTTGTGATTATATCCTAGTATTGTATCTACCATAACTGAATGGACTCTGGCATTACTTGAAGAAATAGAAATAGCTATACATATAATTATTTGGTTTAGAAGACAAAAGCCATCAAGAGAATTTTATTCAGAAACTTAAAGTTAAAGGTGTAGAAAAATATAATTATCTCATGAAAGGGGACCTCAATTGTGGTTAAAAAGACAATACAAAATAGTTATATTACCACAGGCAAAAAGACCAGTGACACAACACAAAAGCTGACAGGACAGGTGCAGTACTGATACTAAATCAGTACTGAGCCTTGGGACTAATCACACTGCCTGTTTTATCTACTTTATTTTGCTTCAGACTCTATTTCAGAGTCTGAAGCTGCTGCAGGGCTGTATTCAGCTACTAGATAGGACTTGGGACTAGGTGTATGTGTGTTTGAGAGAGAGATCTGGAAATAGTAAATGGTGATGATGTATTACTATATAATTCTAAATTATATGTCAATATTTTCTTGTAATTATATAGAATTTTTTATATTTAGAAACAAACACAACAGCAACAACAAAAACTAATTTTCCCTTAATGTGCACTAGCTGTTTACAGATGCCACAGATTTTGAGAGGGAGATACAGTCTTTGGTAAAATAACTTAATATATTGACACAAGTAGTATTTATTTAATTACTGAATATAAATTATATTTCTGGTTAGAGAGGCAATAATTTTAGGGAGCTATAGACTGCTTTAAACTCCAGGACATAAAGTCCACTGCAGCAGACTTAAGTCACTCCTTACCGGTTTTTTACTGGACCTTACCATTATTCCTTCTGCCCCTCTGAAGATGTAAAGATAAAAGGATAAAGGCAGTCATGTTTCCTTCTAAGAGGGCAGGCGCTGGTCTTTTACTACAATAGTTAGTGCTCTAGAAAAAAATTCAAGAGGCAAAATCGCCCTAGAAACAATGAAAAAGATTCTACGTATCATATTTTTGCACCAAATGCATATAGTTCTCACTAAATCTTTTGAAGTATATATTTAAACTGACTGTATTACTCCCAGAAGAATAAATATAGACTTGAACTCACAAGCTTTGGATATTGTATTGCATTTTTTATCACAGAAGAATTTGCTTTGGTATACAGATTATACAAGGCATGCATATATGGGTCTAAGCCAAAAATATTAATCAATAAAACACAACAGGGTGCAATTTTCATAATTACAATTGCACTAACCAGTGTAGCAAGATTTAAGGTACAGTCTTGAGTGTTACCTTATGATAAATGTGTGTACTTCAGTTGTCTTTTAGGTAGCATAAGTTCTAGTTACTCCCAGGTAATTATTTTTCTTTAAGGAGTTTTTAGAGATAATATAACTGGACATTTTGTTTATCAGACAATACTTAAGAAAAAAATTTAACACAATTCTTTTCTTGCTGTAAAATTATTACTATCTGTGTTTTTGTTGTATCATTCTGGCAGCAATGAGAAAGGGTAAATTGAAGTGGTGTCACAATGGTCTCAGAGAAGTACATTTGGAGATTTTTGAGAAGGTTTTGGGTGAGAGTGGATCAGGGCCTGGACCATCATATGGACAGTGAGTTCCATGTGGTGATGGCTTTGGAACCCTCCCTGATGTGGGAATATGGACCATTGGAAGCATGGAACACTAACCTAGCCCCATGCCTCATTCTAGAAGTCCTACTCCCATGAACTGTTCATGGGAATACAAATGTGTTCATTCTGTACAGCTTAACAATTACATCAACACGTAAATTGTACATAATCCTTTACCCAACAATGCACAAGCAGGAATTCACCCAAGGACGTAGAGAAGTATAAGAAGTAAAGAAGACACAAAAATGCATTGTGATAGGTCCCACCCAGGCCTGGATTCTAGTTCTCTTCCATTTTATAGAACAGGAAAGCTCTTGTTGACAGTCTGATCATCATTCCTTACTTGTTATGAATTTGTGCATGTGTGACGTATGGTCATACTTTTATAAATTGTGAAAAAAGAAGATAGTGCCAGTGGCACAGTTAGAAATTATATTCAGAAACCTGTTTGATCCACATGACATGAATTGCTAAAGGCACTACAAAAGTTATTATAAAAGGTAATTTTCAGAGTTTCAGGATTACATGGTTGGAGGTTGAGATGTCAGAAAGTCACATTCAGGATTTTCTCCATCCTTTCAGAAACTCAGTCTAGACGAGTTGAAATTAATCACCACTGGCCTAAGCTTCTTTCTCGTGAGGATCTTGTAAAACACACAAAGCAGACTTCATTGATTACCCCTGGCCTTTTGCCTTTTGTTACATTGAATGTCTCCAGCTATTACAAACGACTGTCACTTATTAAAAGACTTATTTGTTAGCATCTTATTTTTTTTGAAGGGGGATGAAAACAGTTCTTTGTGATATTATGTCAGGTATACATTTAAAAAAAGTGAACAACTAAATAGCATTAATTAGCATTGCTTAACAGTGTGACAACTATATGTCATGACATACACAAAAACACCAATTATGACAATAATAACAGCTAACATTTATTTAGCACTCACAGTATTATGACCTTGCAAGGTATTCTTTTACAGGCCTTACAGAAAATAACATATTTAATCTTCAAGAAAAACCTCTGAAGTTACTCCTGTAACTATCCCTATTTTACACATGAGAAACTTGAAAAACAGAGAGGAAAACTGGCTTACCCAACATCACACAGGAAGACAAGATTTAGTCTCATATAATCTGGCTTTAAAACCAGAAATTCACTCCAATACATTCAATATTAAAATAGTCACATGTGTTTTTTTTTCCTCCTTCCTTTAATTATTTTTTTAAATGATTATATAGGAAGATATTCAAACTGTATTATTGAAAAAAATCAGAATTCGGAAAATAACAAACATGATCCTATGCATATAATGTCATACACACACACAGACACATACACATATGTTTTTGAGAAACAACATAACAAGGATCCTAGGGGAAAACAAGGGCAGTGGCCTCATGCTAATGTGAAAAATCATAACTCTTACTAAATTAGATTCACTTATCTACTTATCTGATCAATGTGTTTTCTCATCTGCTGGTCTTTTTGGTGATGTTTCCATTCTCTTCCTTAATCTTCCACAACTTTAAGCATTTGATTAATGAGCAATGTAGAAGCTCAAAAGGCATATAGGGTATCAAACCTCAAATATATATGCGTATATATGTATATATATATGCACATATGTATATATACGCATATATACACATATATATCAACATTAACAATTATATATATATACATGTACTTTCTTTTATACCATTCTGTTACTGAGAAAATCTCATTTTTATAAAAATATTCTCAAAACTGAATATTTATATATATAAGATGTAAATTATATATGAATATTTACAAATATAATATGTAATTATATGGACAATATTTTAACTATATTATTTTAAAAGGCAGATTTCCAAATTTGTATGCATTTATAATGACATTTTTGTACTCTTGAGTCTACACTTATACTGAACACATACTCTTGTAAAATGACGGAAGTACATCAAAATAGTAATAATAACTATCTACAGGTGATGCCATTATGCATAGTTACAATGTTTTTTTCAAACATGTACTTTATTTTTACTATAAATTTGCATGTGTTATTTTTCATTGAGAATAAAGACTGGTACAAAAAATTCAATGAAGAAGAAAAGAGGGAAACAGAAAAGCATGGAGAGAGAGGGCATGGGAAATGGAGTTAGAAACACCTGGAGTATAAAATCTAGTTCTGGTGTCATCATTTACTGGATGCCACTTTACCTATATAAATCTTAACTTCCTTATTTGTTAAAAAGTCATAGCAGAGCATAGTAATAATGTTTTATTGTTATGAGGTAAGCCTCATAGGATTACTATGTAGATTAATTTAAGGAGTTAATGAAAATAAATTCACATCTTTGGAATGGGGCTTTTCTTTGGCCTTTACCCCCAGAAACATCATAATTAGGATCATAGGATAAAAAAAGAGCAATGGCCTCAGGCTAATGTGAAAAATCATAATTCTTACTAAATTAGGTCGATTTATTTATCAGATCGATGTGTCATCTACTGGTCGTTTTAGTGATGTTTCCATTCTCTGCTTAATCTCCTGCAACTTTAAGCATTTGATTCATGAGCAATGAACAAGCTCAAAAGGCTTTACTTTTCATTCAACTTAATCAGGATAGCATAACAGTTTTTGTATTCCATGCCTATTCCTCAAATAATGGAGCATGGAATTGAAGCACACACCCAGATTCTGGATGAATCCAGGCCAAATGTTGTCCCGGTTGTTGCCAACATAGAAATTTCTATCTTCCCCTTCTCAGACTGAATTTTCTCCCCTAAACTCTAAATCACTTTGGCCCTAAAATTTGGCCTAGTCATTATCAGTTAATTTTCAAAGTTGAAGATTACTTCTCACCCTTGCCTCTAAAGTATTGAGCATTTCTAAGGCTTTATGCTTCAGGGCTCTGCCTTTTGCTTGAGCCACTACAAGAAAGACTCCACAGGTGGTATAAGAGCCTGCTAGTATGAATACTGAGGATGACTGTATCACAGGCATTTTCTAGTTCTGCACTTCCATGTTCTTAAAATGTTTGGGCCGGATTGCCATGTACAATCATGTGTCTTTCAGAGAGGCCCATATACGTCAATCTGTTATTGTGTATATAAAGAATGCTGCTGATCTACAGAATATTTAGCATAGAAAAACTGACTGCTCTTGTGTGTTTTTGATTTAACCAATCAAAAGCATACATCAAAAGCATGTTTAATTACCAGGTGGTGTCTCTTTGGTATCCAGTTTTTCCATTCCTGCTACCCACCCGGCTAGCACGCTGGTCATGCAGCTTCCTAGCCCTGCTTTGTACCCACATCAAAGCACTTACTGTGCTCTATTTTTAAATGGTCATTCTGTCATTTTTCTCTGGGATTATACTTTTTGCTCTCTGAGGGCACGGGCAACATCTGAACTTGCTCTCACTTCTTCCTGGCTCCAGGATACAGAAGCCTCATTAGGTCCTTTGTTCAAGTCATCCTAGGTGAAAGCAAAGACACTTCAGCATCAAATCTGTGACATTCTAGGAAAATTACCAAGGGAAAGATATTTGGATGAAGTGAAAAGCTCGAAAGACAGATAAGTTAAAAAAAAAAAAAAAAATGGTCATTCTGTCATTTTTCTCTGGGATTATACTTTTTGCTCTCTGAGGGCACGGGCAACATCTGAACTTGCTCTCACTTCTTCCTGGCTCCAGGATACAGAAGCCTCATTAGGTCCTTTGTTCAAGTCATCCTAGGTGAAAGCAAAGACACTTCAGCATCAAATCTGTGACATTCTAGGAAAATTACCAAGGGAAAGATATTTGGATGAAGTGAAAAGCTCGAAAGACAGATAAGTTAAAAAAAAAAAAAAAAATGGTCATTCTGTCATTTTTCTCTGGGATTATACTTTTTGCTCTCTGAGGGCACGGGCAACATCTGAACTTGCTCTCACTTCTTCCTGGCTCCAGGATACAGAAGCCTCATTAGGTCCTTTGTTCAAGTCATCCTAGGTGAAAGCAAAGACACTTCAGCATCAAATCTGTGACATTCTAGGAAAATTACCAAGGGAAAGATATTTGGATGAAGTGAAAAGCTCGAAAGACAGATAAGTTAAAAAAAAAAAAAAAAATGGTCATTCTGTCATTTTTCTCTGGGATTATACTTTTTGCTCTCTGAGGGCACGGGCAACATCTGAACTTGCTCTCACTTCTTCCTGGCTCCAGGATACAGAAGCCTCATTAGGTCCTTTGTTCAAGTCATCCTAGGTGAAAGCAAAGACACTTCAGCATCAAATCTGTGACATTCTAGGAAAATTACCAAGGGAAAGATATTTGGATGAAGTGAAAAGCTCGAAAGACAGATAAGTTAAAAAAAAAAAAAAAAATGGTCATTCTGTCATTTTTCTCTGGGATTATACTTTTTGCTCTCTGAGGGCACGGGCAACATCTGAACTTGCTCTCACTTCTTCCTGGCTCCAGGATACAGAAGCCTCATTAGGTCCTTTGTTCAAGTCATCCTAGGTGAAAGCAAAGACACTTCAGCATCAAATCTATCTGAGGAAATTATTTACAGTGATGCTTTTGTGTCACATGTATTTTGCGTCCTGCTTTGGATAAATAGAGAGTAGTGACCTGCATTTTTGAATCAAATAACTGAGTTTAGTGAATCAGTTTTCTGCTCTATGTCACGTTTGTGTTCAGTAATAAAAATTGTTTCTCAAGGAAATCTTCAGGTACAATAGAAGAGCATTGGATAAGAGTCATGTTAGCCAGGAGACATCAGTATTTAGATTCCGTTCATTTCTAAAATGGGAACTACTATATTCTCTCTTTTCTTCACAAGGAAGATTATTTTGAGGATTAAATGAGATGATGTGTTGGAAATGTCATTCCCAATGTAAATATTTTAGTAAACGTAAGTTAATGTTGGAGATTAGTATGCCTAAAATGAAGATAACCACTGGAAAGGTATCTTAGTATTGTTTATTTTTTTTTATTTTTATTTTATTTTTTATTTTTATTTTTATTATACTTTAAGTTCTAGGGTACATGTGCATAACGTGCAGGTTTGTTACATATGTATACTTGTGCCATGTTGGTGTGCTGTACCCATCAACTCGTCAGCACCCATCAATTCATCATTTATATCATGTATAACTCCCCAATGCAATCCCTCCCCCTCCCCCCTCCCCATGATAGGCCCCAGTGTGTGATGTTCCCCTTCCCGAGTCCAAGTGATCTCATTGTTCAGTTCCCACCTATGAGTGAGAACATGCGGTGTTTGGTTTTCTCTTCTTGTGATAGTTTGCTAAGAATGATGGTTTCCAGCTGCATCCATGTCCCTACAAAGGATGCAAACTCATCCTTTTTTATGGCTGCATAGTATTCCATGGTGTATATGTGCCACATTTTCTCAATCCAGTCTGTCACAGATGGACATTTGGGTTGATTCCAACTCTTTGCTATTGTGAATAGTGCCACAATAAACATACGTGTGCATGTGTCTTTGTAGTAGAATAATTTATAATCCTTTGGGTATATACCCAGTAGTGGGATGGCTGGGTCATATGGTACATCTAGTTCTAGATCCTTGAGGAATTGCCATACTGTTTTCCATAATGGTTGAACTAGTTTACAATCCCCCAACAGTGTAAAAGTGTTCCTATTTCTCCACATCCTCTCCAACACCTGTTGTTTCCTGATTTTTTAATGATTGCCATCCTAACTGGTGTGAGATGGTATCTCATTGTGGTTTTGATTTGCATTTCTCTGATGGCGAGTGATGATGAGCATTTTTTCATGTGTCTGTTGGCTGTATGAATGTCTTCTTTTGAGACATGTCTGTTCATATCCTTTGCCCACTTTTTGATGGGGTTGTTTGTTTTTTTCTTGTATATTTGTTTGAGTTCTTTGTAGATTCTGGATATTAGCCCTTTGTCAGATGAGTAGTATTGTTAACAGAGTTGGCTTGAAGGTCAAATGTCATCATCCTCACTATCATCTCAAAGATAACAATATCAACTATAAGTATATGGTGGGCATTTACTATGCGCTAAAAACTGTTTCTAATATTTTTATATTTCTAATGTTCTTGACTTGCAAGGTAGGTATTATTCTCTCAGTTTATCAGATGGGTAAGCTGATGCTCAAAAAGAGAATGGCTTGATCAACATCACATGGCTTTTACATGACACAGTGAAAGAGAATTCTAAATTGTAGGTTCTCATCTTGGAATTCCAAGGTGACAGCAACAATAATAACACAGATTGGTTATTTTTCTTACAAATGTAATGGGTTGCTCAAAACATATGTGAGTAAAAAACAAGCAATTGGAATGTACTTCTAGGTCTGCCATTTGGCATTCTGCATTCAGGAGCTTACAACCCATTAACTGAAGAATTACTCATTCCTCTGCCAAGGTGTCAGCTTGTGTACTTGAGATACATGAAATTCTTGGCACAAGACTCTCCCAGTTGGACTTGAAGGGGTAAAAAACACAAGTTACTAAAAGAAAATCTTTAACTTCTCCATTGTCTTACAGTTTATTTTTAATAATAGAATTAGATCAAAGTCAGATTTTGTCATTTGACTTCTCAAGCCATCAACATAACAGAGCTTTTTAAATGTTTCAAACATCAACATTTAGTTCTGCTAAGGGTGATATTTGCAACTGTGACTGGTATAGATTTATGTAAATTTTCTTGCATCATTTCTGTCATAACTATTCTAGAAAATTATCTTCACAGTTTCCATGATAATTCCCATAGTTCTCCCCCACCACTATTTCAGGAAAATGTAATTTTCCATAATTTCAATCTGACTTTATGATTCACAGGAAACATTAATTTTTTTAGCTTCAGGGCTCACATGTGTAAAATTTAGATAATATTGCTGTTCTGAAGCTTTCTTTAAGTGAGATAATATATGCAGAAAACTAGCAGATTGTTTCATACATATACACCTGCTCATTAAATTCCAATTCCCTTCCCATTTCATTCGCATGGGATGAGTTGACCTTTGGAGATGAGGGTAACAAAGACTGTGTCAGATTGTACATGTACATACATTTTTTAAAGTACAGTAATTTTATATGTATAACACATTGATCTTATACAATCTTCTTTTTTTCTTAAAGGAAAAATGTAGAAATAAATAGTTTATCACAAAGTAACGATATACATCTTAAAATGTTCTTAAGAATTAAGACTTATTAAAATAAGATCTAGTCTAAGGCCTCTCCACAGGCTTGGGAATCAGGCTTTACTTTATTTCTTTCAACCAGAGCCACTTCATTTCTGTATTAAGTAGTTCTGCTTCATTTGACCCAGGGACTCTTAAACCTTATTTCAATTTTTTTTCAGCTTTAAGTGGAGAATAATAATAGCACCTGTCTTTTCTTTCAGAGGGTTGTTGTGAGGAGCAAAATGAGAATGAATAAAAGTGAAGGAACATTAACAGGATGAAGATGTTGAAATAAATATGTTAAAACTCTTATATTAGGCAGTACCTTGAGTGAATGTTTCTGTTAATTACAGAAGAGCTCAGGATCTAAAGAACTGATGCCGAAAATGCTGCGTGCTCCACAAACATTTATGTTTGCCTCTTTTTCTGGGTATATTGTTTAAAAGGCTGTTTTAAGTTTCTCTTTATGTGTGATTAAATCGTATCTAACATAGTACGAGCAGAATGATGTATTTGACTTCTAAGTCTGGCTTATAAAACCTCCTGTGTAGGCTTTTTTATGCCTTTTTCTGTTTCCAGTTAGAGTGCTGGAATGAAAACAAGCTGCAAGGGAACCTAGACACTTGGCGTTTGAAGATGGCAAAGTCTGTATCTACATGGGTCCATGAATGACTATAAGCAGGAGAGATTCATCACTGATATGTAAACACAACTGATATTACATGAAGAGTAAAATTTCATTATATGGAAGCCATTACACATATTTGGGCCAATTTGTTAGAGCAGTCAGAATAAACCTAACTAATATGAAAATCAAATCTTATGGTGTCGAGAATGCTATTCTACTTTCATATGCTTTAATAATCAGTTTAGTCCTCCTAATGAAAATGTAGAAATTAACACATTTGCTGAAATTAAAAAGAAACAGGACATTTGCTGTCATTAACAAAGCCATACAAACATTTCTCAGTACTAATATATAGAAACTATACACCTCATATAATGCTTATAAAATTTTATAACATGGTCATGAGGATTACTTTTTATATTTTATATAACATAATCACTCTATCACCGAGCTTATAGTTAGAATTCATTAAATAGTAGCTTAATATGCATAGGAATTACTGCGTTATTCATTTTTTTCCAGGGAGGTGCTGATAATAATTTATTACTACTAATAATTACTATGTGTTTTTTTATATTCTTAGAACTTTACGTGTTCTTATTTAAATCACATAAAATGCCTTGGAGAAAATGCTATTATTACTCCCATTTTACACATGAGAAAAGTGATGGGCTAACAGAGTAAGCAACTTTCTAAGGTTGCACACAATATTGTTCAGGATAAGTAAGATTAAGCTACAACAAACACACAAATTTCAAGGGTCTTCACAAAACAAAAGTTCATTCCTCACCAAGACTGCATTTTAGACTACTACAGGTTAGACTACTAAGACTACCTGTTAGTGAGTTTATAGGAGTTGATGGTCACTATTGTCGCTCAGGGACCCAAGCTGAACAACTTTCCACTTTGACACCAGCTTTCCCTGTCAATTGGTTAAAAGCAAACAAACATGACAAATCATGCACTAGATCTTAAAGCTTCTTCCAAGAAATGATACGCGTTCTGTTCACATTTCCTCGGTCCAAGTATGTGACAGGGGACACACCAACTTTCAGAGGCAAGAGCAACACAATCACATACCTGAAAAAAAGAGAAGTAAATTTGTGTGAATATTATTATTTTATTAAAGTACATGTATATCTAATAAGTGGTGGAGGAAGGATGCAAACTGAGGCAGTTTGTTTCCAAAGTTAGGATTTTTAATCACTAAGTTCTACTTTCTAGATAACAAGGGTCTTGGGTGTAGTAAAATTAGGCTTGAATAAGCAGTCCATAGCCTCCTAATAGGAATCTGGTAATTTTGTATAGCTTGGTGCCGTAGACAAATGACAGCTTGCATGATTTTAGCATTGTTCTGTTTGTACATCTGAAGGAGTCAGGGTCAGGCGACATCCAGGACCCCTTTCGGCTTCTGTCAATATCCTCTAAGGATATAATTATAAAACTAAGACTTTTCTCCAGGAATCCTTGTACTGTTAGTTATATAGACCATTATCCCTGAATCTGACCATAGCAACCAGTTCTGATTCATAACTTTTCTTCAGTTGGCCAAGTAAGAGGGTCACCTTGCATTTGTATAACACTTTGTAATCTACAATACTCTCATAATCCCACCTCCTACCATTTCCACAAGTTTTGAAGGTATGGTAAAAAATAACTTATAGGCTATGAGCCAGCAAGTATTCATTCAATGTTTCCATTGTGCTACATAGCATCTAACCTAAGAGATAGGTTAGAGTATGCCAGTTGTTGCTGAGACCATGAAAATTGACTACCTTGTAATTTTAAAATGTTTGCTAAATAAAATTTAACATTATTCTTATTATTTAATGGGAGCTTAGTTTAAAATAAAATAAACTAGAAACTGAAAATAAATGTTGCTTCTGGTTAAACATGCCTTAATATACATGCATGTTTATCTGAAGTCAGTTTCACCTCCCCATCCAAAACAGAAAAACAAAATTTAAAAAAGCACACACTAAAATGAAGAAATTGAAAAAGGCATATTGTTTCTAAAGACAAGAAAGCATGAAAGCAAAGGCTTTTTTTCTTAATTTGTATTGACTTATTTATTACTATGTGTACAATTTGAAATATTTTGACATCTGTACTTAATAATTATCACAGTCCAGTAAATTTATCGATCACCCAAAATGTTCCTTGTGTCTGTGATTCCTCTCCCCCTCACTTCCTGTTCTCAATAGTCCTTGCTCAATTCAGGCAATAACTGACTTTCTTTCTGTTGCTAGATTAATTCTAGAAATTTATGTAAATCAAATCATAAATATATTTGTTCTCACTTGGGTTTTTGCATTCAGCATAATTATTCTGAGACTCAACCATGTTACTGCTTTGTTGATAGTTCATTCTTTTATTGAGTAGTATTACAGCATATGGATTTACCACAGCTTAACCATAGACTGACGAATAGTTCAATAGTTACCAAATTTGGAATTTTATAAATTAAACAGCTATGAACAAATGTATGAGTTTTGATATGGACACATGCTTTCATTTCCCTTGAACAGAGAGCTAGGAATGAAATGCTGAGTGATTTGGTGGGTAAATGTTTAACAAATTAAGAAAATGACAAACTGTTTTTCCAAGTGATTGTATCACTTTTTTATCATCAGTAGAATATGAGAGCACAAGTTGTTCCCCATCTCTCACAACACTTGGCATAAGCAGCCTTTTAAATTTTACACTTTATAATAAGTATATGAGTATACTGTTGTGATTTTAATTTGCATTTTTCTGATGACTGATGACAAAAATTATTTCATGTACTTATTTGCCTTCCATATGTCCTTTTGTGAACTATTGGCTTAAAACACTTCCCAATTTCGCTTAATTGAATGGCTTGTTTTATTATTGTGGTTTGAGAGGTCTATTTATTTCCCTATAGCTATTAATTTGCATATCATTTATCTATTTGTCTATTATATATGGAATATTAATATGCATATATATTCTCAATATATATAGTGCATAAATTTATTTTAACAGATACATGATGCAAATACTTTCTCCCAGCCTGTGGCTTATTTTTTTGTTTTCTTAATATTTTCTCAAAACCAGAAGTTTTTAGTGAAGTCCGTTCTATTAATTCCTTCTTTTATGATGTCACTCCCAAGAATTTGTTAACATAAGTCTCTTATTTTATCTTTCATAATTCTTATATTTTTATGTTTAACCTTTAGGTTTACTAAAGGTGATCTACTTTGAATATTTTATTTGGTGGAAGGTATGAACAAAAGTTAAATTTTTGCACATGTATATTTAAATTTACCAGCAACAAATATGGAAAATATTTATCTGTTCCCATTGATTACCTTTGTAGCTTTATCAGAAGTTAATTGTTTATATATGGTTGCATTATTTATATACTCTTTTTTTTTGAGACAGAGTCTCGCTCTGTCGCCCAGGCTGGAGTGCAGTGGCGCGAACTCAGCTCACGGCAACCTCCGCCTCCTGGGTTCACGCCATTCTTCTGCCTCAGCCTCCGGAGTAGCAGGGACTACAGGCGACTGCCACCACGCCCGGCAACTTTTTTTATTTTTAGTACAGACGGGGTTTCACCGTGTTAGCCGGGATGGTCTCAATCTTCTGACCTTGTCATCCGCCCGCCTCCGCCTCCCAAAGTGCTGGGATTACAGGCGTGAGCCACCGCGCCCGGCGCATTTTATACTCTTTATTCTGTTCCATTTAACTTTGTGCCCGTATTTTGTCATATCTATGTTTTTATTACCTGTAGCTTTATAATAAATCTTAAAATCAAGTATTGTTAGTCTTTCAACACTGCTCTTTTTCAACGATTTTACTAGACTATTTGCATTTCTGTGTTAAATTTATTACCATCTTGTCAATTTCTACCAAAACTGAAACAAAAAAAAGCTTTAATTTAGAATATATAGTGAATACATTGAACAATTTATGAGACTTGATATCTTAAAAATAATGACTCTCCTATCAACAGAATTAACCAATTTATTTAGGTCTTTTTTATTTTGGTAGATTTCAGTGTACTGATTTTTAATGATTCTCTAGATTTATCTATATTTTTATGTTATTAGAATATATTATATATTTTTGATTTTATAAATGATATATGTGTTATTATGCATGATGTATATTATGATATATATTATATATTACATTGCTAGGATGGTGGGAGTGTGTATGTGCATGTATTGTTCTATTCTCAATTTTTGTTTAATTGTTGGTGGTATATAGAAATATGTTTGATTTTTGTATTGATCTTGAACTTCTGTGTAACTCCTTTCTTTCTGTTACTGCCTTCCATCAACTCTAGCCACTTGGTCTCAGACTGTCAGCTCCATCTTCTCCACTAAGAGGTCTATCCGGGTCATATAGTTTCTCCTTCACACACACAATCTATGTGTGTGTATGTATGTGGGCTTTGGCTCTGTGTGTGCACACATATATATACGTACATATATTAATATATTAATACATCCATATATAAATATATATATGTTAAATTATCTGTTTGGTAGAATAGAGAAATTTGAAATCTATGCTTATGAGAATGGGAGATGTGCATGTGAGACAGAATCAAGGCTGTCATTAATTGCTTACATTATTATTCTTAGAAAGACTGGGTATTTGGTAACACTGCATCCTCTTGAAGCTGGGCTGCAACGTGATGGTGCAAACTGGAAAATTTACTGAAAATGTTCATAAGGAACAATGACCAATCCCAGACCAGATGGGAGACAGCTGTCCAGAATCATACTGAAAGGACTCTAGTTCAGATGGTTGCAGGAAGGCAGGGTACTCCAAGAAAGAGGTCTTCATAGATAGGAAATGAAAGCACTTGATAGATTAACTGTGAGTTTTAATATATTGCAAAAAAAAAAAAAATCACAATTGTCAGAATACTTGGGAATGAATTAATGGTATGTACCCAGAAATGTAAAAAATGTAATGAAGCAATTAGCAACTTCCGGGAAAATTAAAAGTTGTACAGGAATGAATATGTAATCTCTGTGGCTTTAACCAGGCATAAGATTTACATAGTATGATGTCACTATGAATACTGATTTAATGAAAAATGATAAAATACAATTAGTGAGATGGCAAGAGTCAATGTACATGTGTGTCCATGGCGTAAAAGCACAGATTCATCTCTACAGCAGGTAGAAAATATTGTGCACTTAAAAACCAAGAAAGAACAGTACGAACTTTTTTATGTTTAGAATTATATAGGTAAAATATATAAAATAGAAAATTAAAGTGGTTGCTTTGTGTCAGTAGGAATCAGGGTGTTTTAGTAGTGAGCAGAAGGCTTCTAGCTGTTATTATTTTGTAGGTCTAAATGCATTTATTATTTTGACTAGATTAAAAGTAAATCAAAACAAAAGTCATCTCAATATAAACTTGCCTCCAAAGCCTCAATGTGTTTGGTTAAGAGTTAAGAATAGGTAGACAAATCACCTAGTTTGGAACCTCAGCTCTACCCCTGATTCAGTTGTAATCAGAACATATTGCTTCACCTAGTGATGCTTTAATTTCTTAATCCGCAAAGTGGAAATAGTAGCTGTATCTGCCTCATATGGCTGTTAAGGGGATCCAATGAGTTAATCTTTGTAAAGTGCTTAGAACTGAGACTCTTATATGGTAAGTGCTATTTTGTAGTCTATTATAGTAAAAGCAAAACAAAAGGACATTGATGTTGTAGTAATGCTATTTTGGCTTGTTTTTTATATTTATACTGAAGAATCAATACCAAGAACACAGAAACATCACTCTACTTTAACAGCAATGCTATTTGCATTGATTCGCACTAGATTTAAAGTATTCAAAGATTTTTTAAAATAAGTTGTTTTTGATGCTCCTATACCTGCTTGAAGAAACATTTTCTAGCACATTAGTCAGAGTATGATTGCCCATTCTATTCATATTGTGTTCATTCAAGACTTTTTTTCCAAAGTACTGAAAATCCTGCAATATTATTTCTCGAAACCAGCAGTATGGGGGCAACAGCTGGCCTGGTCAAGCTTCTTGGCCTAGTTGTGAGCTGGAGTCTGAGATGGATTACTAGAAGAAAAGTTGACCTATTTTGAGTCTTTAGATAGGAGGAGTTTGTTAAAGTAAAAATGATCCTGAAGGATGGTATTGATAATAAAGAGTAGTTCATTCCAGTTTCCACTTGTCAGTCACTAGGGAATATATAAACTATATTTGCCTCAAGGCATCAGCTTATCCTGTAAAACCACTGCAGTGTTATTCCAAAATGTGTATTAAAATCAGCAACAAAACAAAATCAACCTTTTTATAAAATATTTTCTTATTTCTGTAACCTTTTTGGGGTTTGTTGGTTGAGAATATATATTGCTATGAGGAATTTAATATTGTAAAAGAAACACGAATTTAGACAAATGTATCCCATTATATATATCCTATATCTTGAGACAAATATATCCCAATAACTCATAAGAAATACTTAAAGAGCAATATAATATTGAAAATGTCTAACAATAGGTTTTAGAATATTTGGTATGTCATGAGGTCCTCAAGGACAGTGACTTTTCTTTTCATTTGTGTACCTCTAAAACTCTATGCAAAATCCCAGACAAATTCAATATTCAGTGAATACTTATTTCTTTGAGTTAAACACTGGTTAAAAATCTTTTCAGGGGACATTTTATTTTCATTGGGACTCTGAGTCTGTCATTATAAATGTTCAGTTTATTCACAATATTGTACCATAAAGGTCACAATGACAGGGCAGTGGAAAAAATATGAATATAGAAACTTGAAGATGAGTTGATTCATTTCACAAAGGTAAACAGCACATGCTGCATAACTGTCTGCTTTTAATTAGCTTGTCAAAAGATTTTGACAAAGACCTCCAGTGGATTACTGAACAAACCTGGATGCAGATTATTTCTATTGAATCATTTATTGTCTTTCGTAGCTTTTAATAGAATTGATCTAATCATACTCATTCTGTTCTCTTATCAATTTTACACTCCTCTTTTATTGCCTTTGTGACTATAAGGTTTGTAAAGATAATTTTGCCTCCTTCATGTTTGCTATAGATGCTCTCAACTTTAACAAGTACTTTAGATCTATCCTGATATTTTTTATTACTATTATTGTTTAAGTTTTGAGATGAATGTGCAGAACGTGCAGGTTTGTTACATAGATATACATGTGCCATGGTGGTTTGCTGCACCCATCAACCCATCATCCACATTGGGTATTTCTCCTACTGTTATCCCTCTCCTTGCCCCCCACTCCCTGACAGGCCTGGTGTGTGATGTTCCCCTCACTGTGCCCATATGTTCTCATTGGTCAACTCCCATTTATGAGTGAGAACATGTGGTGTTTGATTTTCTGTTCCTGTGTTAGTTTGCTGAGAATGATGGTTTCCAGCTTTACCCATGTCCCTGCACAGGATATTAATTCATTCTTTTTCATGGCTCCATAGTATTCCGTGATGTAAATGTGCCACATCTTCTTTATCCAGTCTAACATTGATGGGCACTTGGGTTGATTCCAAGTCTTTGCTATTGTGAATAGTGTGCTTCAATAAACGTGTGCATGTGTCTTCATAGTAGAATGACTTATAATCCTTTCAGTATATACCCAGTAATGGGATTGCTGGGTCAAAGGGTATTTCTACTTCTAGATCATTGAGGAATCCCAACACTGTCTTCCACAATAACTGAACTAATTTACACTTCTACCAACAGTGTAAAAGTGTTCATATTTCAACACATCCTCGCCAGCATCTGTTGTTTCCTGACTTTTTAATGATCACCATTTGAAGTGGTGTGAGATGTAGTTTTGTGGTTTTGATTTTCATTTCTCTAATGATCAGTGATGATGAACTTTTTTTCATATGTTTGTGGGCCACATGAATGCCTTCTTTTGAAAAATGTCTGTTTATATCCTTTGCCTACTTTTTGATGAGTTTTTTTTTTTTCTTGTAAATTTAAGTTCCTCGTAGATTCTGGATATTACTCCTTTTTCAGATGGATAGATTGCAAAATTTTTCTCCCGTTCTGTAGGTTTCCTGTTCCCTCTGATGATAGTTTATTTTGCTGTGCAGAAGCTCTTTAGTTTTATTAGATCCATTTGTCAATTTTGGCTTTTGTTGCAATTGCTTTTGATATTTTAGTCATGAAATCTTTGCCCATGCCTATGTCCTGAATGGTATTGCCTAGGTTTTCTTCTAGGGTTTTTATGGTTTTAGGTCTTAAGTTTAAGTATTTAATCCATCTTGAGTTGAGTTAGTTTTTGTATCAGATGTAAGGAAGGCATCCAGTTTCAGTGTTGTCCATATGGCTAGCCAGTTTTCCCAATGCCATTTATTAAATAGGAAATCCTTTCCCCATTGTTTGTTTTTGTCAGGTTTGTCAAAGATCAGAAGGCTGTAGATGTGTGGTGGTATTTCTGAGGCCTCTGTTCTGTTCCATTAGTCTATATATCTGTTTTGGTAACAGTACCATGCTGTTTTGGTTACTGTAGACTTGTAGTATAGTTTGAAGTCAGGTAGCGTGATGCCTCCAGCTTT
>NW_012117477.1:2616720-2640419 GCF_000951035.1 Colobus angolensis palliatus
AGCCAGTATGGTCTCGATCTCCTGACCTCGTGATCCGCCCGTCTCGGCCTCCCAAAGTGCTGGGATTACAGGCTTGAGCCACCGCGCCCGGCCCCCATATGAAATTTAAAGTAGATTTTTTTCTAATTCTGTGAAAAAAGGCAACGGTAGCTTGATGGGGATAATATTGAATCTATAAATTACTTCAGACAGTATGGCTATTTTGACAATATTGATTCTTCCTATCTATGAGCATGGAATGTTTTTCCATTTGTTTGTGTCCTCTCTTTTTTCCTTGAGCAGTGGTTTGTAGTTCTCCTTGAAGTGGTCCTTCACATCTTTTATAATTGTATTCCTAAATATTTTATTCTCTTTGTAGCAATTGTGAATGGGAGTTTGCTCATGATTTGGTTGTTTGTCTATTTTTGGTGTATAGGAATGCTTATGATTTTTGCACATTGATTTTGTGTCCTGAGACTTTGCTGAAGCTGCTTACCAGGTTAAGGAGATTTGAGACTGAGACAATGGGGTTTTCTCACTATACAATCTATCATCTGCAACAGAGACAATTTGACTTCCTCTCTTCCTATTTGAGTATCCTTTATTTATTTCTCTTGCTTGATTGTCCTGGCAAGAACTTCTAATACTATGTTCCAAGAGGAGTGGTGAGAGAGGGCATTCTTGTCTTGTGCTGGTTTTCAAAGGGAATGCTTCCAGCTTTTGCCCATTAAGTATGATATTGCCTGCGGGGGGTTGCCATAAATAGACCTTATTATTTTGACACATGTTCCGTCAATACCTAGTTTGTTGAGAGTTTTTAGCATCAAGGGGTGTTGAGTTTTGTTGAAGGCCTTTTCTGCATCTTTTGAGATAATCATGTGGTTTTTGTCATTGGCACTATTTATGTGATGGATTACGTTTATTGATTTGCATATGTTGAACCAGCTTTGCATTCCAGGGATGAAGCCAACATGATCATGGTAGATAAGCTTTTAAATGTGCTGCTGCATTTGGTTTGTCAGTATTTTATTGAAGATTTTTGCACTGAAGTTTATTAAGGATATTGGCCTGAAATTTTGTTGTTGTTGTGTCTCTGCCAGGTTTTGGTACCAGGATGATGCTGGCATCATAAAATTAGTAAGGGAGTAGTCTGTCTTTTTCTATTGTTTGGGATAGTTTCAGAAGGAATGGTACCAGGTCCTTTTTGTACCTCTGGTAAAATTCGGTTGTTAATCCTAATTTAATCTGGTCCTGGGCTTTTGGTTGGTAGGCTATTAATTACTGCCTCAATTTCAGAACGTGTTATTGGTCTATTCAGGGATTCAACGTCTTCCTGGTTTAGTCTTGGGAGGGTGTATGTGTCCAGGAATTTATTCATTCCTTCTAGATTTTCTAGTTTATTTGCATAGAGGTGTTCATGGTATTCTCTAATGGTAGTTTGTATTTCTGTGGGATCAGTGGTGATCTCCCCTTTATCATTTTTTACTATGACTATTTGATTCTAATCTCTTTTTTATTAGTCTAGCTAGCAGTCTATCTATTTTGTGAATCTGTTCAAAAAGTCAGCTCCTGGATTCATTGATTTTTTTGAAGGTTGTGTGTGTGTGTGTGTGTGTGTGTGTGTGTGTGTGTGTCTATCTCCTTCAGTTTTGCTCTGATCTTAATTCTTTCTTATCTTTGGCTAGCGTTTGAATTTGTTTGCTCTTGCTTCTCTATTTCGTTTAATTATTATGTTAGGGTGTCAGTTTTAGATATTTTCCGCTTTCTCCTGTGGGCATTTAGTGTTATAAATTTCCTTCTAAACACTGCTTTTGCTTTGTCCCAGAGATTATTATATGTTGTGTCATTGTTCTCCTTGGTTTCAAAGAACTTACTTATTTGTGCCTTAATTTCGTTATTAACCCAGTAGCCATTCAGAAACAGGTTGTTCAGTTTCCATGCAGTTGTGTGGTTTTGAATTTCTTAGTCCTGAGTTCTAATTTGATTGCACTGTGGTCTGAGAGACTGTTTGTTAAGATTTCCATTCTTTTGCATTTGCTGAGGAGTTTTTTACTTCCAATTATGTGGTTGATTTTAGAATAAATGCTATGTGATGCTGAGAAGAATGTTGATTTGAGGTTGAGAGTTTTATAGATGTCTATTAGGTCCACTTGGTCCACAGTCAAGTTCAAGTCCTAAATATCCTTGTTAATTTTCTGTCTTGTGATCTAATATTGACAGTGGGGTGTTAAAGTCTCCCACTATTTTTGTGTGGTAGTCTAAGTCTCTTTGTAGGTATCTAAGGACTCGCTTTATGAATCTGGGTGCTCCTGTATTGGGAGCACATATATTTAGGACAGTTAGCTCTTCTTGTTGCATTGATCCTTTCACCATTATTTAATGTGCTTATTTGTCTTTTTTGATCTTTGTTGCTTTAAAGTCTGTTTTATCAGAGACAAGGATTGCAAACCCTGCTTTTTTGGCTTTCCATTTGCTTGGTAGATCTTCCTCCATCCCTTTATTTTGAGCATTTGTATGTCTTTGGTGTGAGATAGGTCTCTTGATTGCAGTATGGTCATGGGTCTTGACTCTTTATCCAATTTGCCAGTCTGTGTCTTTTAACTGGGGCATTTAGCCTGTTTACATTTAAGGTAAATATTGTTATGTGTGAGCTTGATCCTGTCATTACGATGCTAGCTGGTTATTTTGCCCATTGGTTGATGCAGTTTCTTCACAGTGTCAACGGTCATTACATTTCAGATTGTTTTTACAGTGGCTGGTACCAATTTTTCCTTTCCATATTTAGTGCTTCCTTCAGGAGCTCTTGTAAGGCAGGCCTGGTGGTGACAAAAATCTCTCAGCATTTGCTTGTCTGTCGAGGATTTTATTTCTCCTTCATTTATAAAGCTTAGTTTAGCTAAATATGAAATCCTGGGTTGAAAATTCATTTTCCTTAAGAATGTTGAATATTAGCCCCCACTCTCTTCTGGCTTGTAGGGTTACTGCAGAGAGATCTGCTGTTAGTCTGATGGGCTTCCCTTTGTGGGTAACTCGACCTTTCTCTCTGGCTGCCTTAACATGTTTTCCTTCATTTCAACCTTGGTAAGTCTGATGATAATGTGTGTTGGGGTTGCTCTTCTCGAAAAGTATATTTGTGGTGTTCTCTGCATTTCCTAAATTCGAATGTTTGCCTGTCTTGCTAGGTTGGGGAAGTTCTCCTTGATAATATCCTGAAAAGTGTTTTCCAACTTGGTTCCATTCTCCCTATCACTTTCAGGTACACCAATCAAACATAGATTTGGTCTTTTCACATAATCCCATATTCTTGGAGGCTTTATTCACTCTTTTTTGTTCTTTTTTCTCTAATTTTGTCTTCATGCTTATTTCATTAAGTTGGTCTTCAATCTCTGATATTCTTTCTTCTGCTTGATCGATTTGGCCATTGATATTTGTGTATGCTTCACGAAGTTCTTGTGCTGTTTTTCAGCCCCATCAGGTCATTCATGTTCCCCTCTAAAGTCGTTATTCTAGTTAGCAATTCCTCTAAGCTTTTATCAAGGTTCTTAGCTTTTTTGCATTGGGCTAGAACATGCTCTTTTAACTTGGAAGATATGTTATTACCCACCTTCTGAAGCCCACTTCTGTCAATTCATCAATCTCATGCTCCATCAAGTTTTGTTCGCTTGCTGACGAGGAGTTGTGATGCTTTGGAGCAGAAGAGGCGTTCTGGTTTTTGGAATTTTCAGTCTTTTTGCACCATTTTTTCCTCATCTTTGTGGATTTACCTACCTTTGGTGTTTGCTGTTGGTGATCTTCAGATGGAGTTTTTGCGTGGTCATCCTTTTTGTTGATATTGATACTATTGCTTTCTGTCTGTTAGTTTTCCTTCTAACAGTCAGGCTCCTCTACTGCAGGTTTGCTGGAGTTTGATGGGGGTCCACTCCTGACCCTGCTTGCCTGGGTATCAACAGTGGAGGCTGCAGAACAGCAAACATTGCTGCCTTCTCCTTCCTCTGGAAGCTTCGTCCCAGAGGGGCACCTGCCAGATGCCAGCTGGAGCTCTCCTATATGAGGTGTCTGTGGATCCTTGCTGGGAAGTGTCGTCTCCCTCTCAGGAGGCACAAGGGTCAGGAACCCACTTGAGGAAGCAGTCTGTGCCTTAGCAGAGCTCAAGCGCTGTGCTGGGAGATTTACTGCTCTCTTCAGAGCTGGCAAGGAGGAATGTGTATGTCTGCTGAAGCTGTGCCCACAGCCCCCCCATTCCACAAGGTGCTCTGTCCCAGGGAGATGGGAGTTGTATCTATGAGCCCCTGACGGGGGCTGCTGCCTTTCTTTCAGAGATGCCCTGCCCAGAGAGGAGGAATTTACAGAGGCAATCTGGCTACAGAGACTTTACTGAGCTGTGGTGAAACCCGCCCAGTTTGAATTTCCTGGTTGCTTTATTTACACTGTGAGGGGAAAACCATGTACTCAAGCCTCAGTAATGGCGGATGTCCCTCCCTCCACCTAGCTGGAGTGCCCCAGGTGGACTTCAGACTGCTGTACTGGCAATGAGAATTTCAAGCCAGTGGATCTTAGCTTGCTGGGCTCCGTGGGGATGGGATCCACTGAGCAAGACTCCTTGGCTCCCTGGCCTCTGTACCCTTTCCCCAGGAGTGAATGGTTCTGTTTCGCTTGGGTTCCAGGTGCTACTGGGTTATGAAATAAAACTACAATTAGCTAGTTGTCTGAGGAAACAGCCTCCCAATTTTGTGCTTGAAACTCAAGGCCCTTGTGGTGTAGGTACCCGAGGGAATCTCCTGACCCGTGGGTTGCAAAGATCACGGGAAAAGTGTAGTATCTGGGCCAGATAGCACCGTCCGTCTTAGCAGGGTCCCTCAAGGCTTCCTTTGGTTAGGGGAAGGATTTTCCGAACCCCTTGGCTTCCCAGGTGAGGCAATGAATGCCCCACTCTGCTTCTACTCATCCTCACTAGGCTGCACCCACTGTCTAACCAGTCCCAATAAGATGAGCAGGATACCTCAGTTGGAAATGCAGAAATCACCTGCCTTTTGCATCGGTCTAGCCTTGTGCGTTTGGCCATTTTGCCTTGAGCCCTATCCTGATATTTTTATTTGGGTCTAAGTATGATGTTTCTGGTAGTGTTTAAACTTTTAGTTCTTGCTCTTCATTTTTAATAAACAGCTTTTTATCACACTCATTTGCTTTTCCCATTTGCTATAATAAAATATAAAAGTATGGCCATTTAAAAAATATGTATTCAGAAAAATGATGCCTTTTTAGAATGTCTGATTTCTTTGATCTTCTATTTCTTATAAATCTTTTCCATACCCCTCTTCCTCATTACAAATAAGAATGAAATGTTTCTGAAATTAGCAAGTTATCTACAGAATGAGATGATCTGATACAAATCAATTTTCATCTTCACAGTATTAAATGAATTAATTCACCAAAGTAGCTTGCAAGATAATGAAAGCAAAATGCAAGCAAAAAAATTGAATGACCTTTAACAAGCCTCAAATAGAATTAAATGTCAAAGTCCTGAAAGGAAGTTTCCTTGTTTACTTCTAGCAGCTACATGTTTTAGCCCAGTCACAGGATGATGGAGAGTTGCTAGATGATTCTTATAATTCAAATTTTATTTCTGGTAAAACTTTAGTATTCCTAGCAGGATCATACTGTATTTTTTATTCGAAGGATTTCTATCACTAAAACCCTGCAAAAGTTGTGTTTTCTTTTTTTTTCCTTTTCTGAAAGAGAAACTGTTTTCCTAGATATTGCTTTTATTTGATATCTATAAAAAAAACACAGGTTTAAGTTAAAGTTGGTAACGACATGGGCTCCATGTGTTTTCCAACTGTAAGAAAAGGATCTTTTTCTAATCACAAGTCAAATATAGTAGACAAACTATTAAAATGCAGGCAAATCAACAGTAATTGTCCACATCAAGATGAGGTACCTTAAAATATTAAAATTGTTATGAATAAGAGAATGAAGAAAAAACAGAAACAGAAGTATCAAAAGGAAAAGTAGATATTATGTGACGAGAAAAATGAAGATGGCTTCTAACATAAAATTATTAATACTCTTCCAATATACTATATTTATTGCATGCTATATAATATGCAAAGTTACTTGTAACTCCATGGATTGATTTTATTCTACATTTGGAATTGTATATATCACATTTAGCTCGTGTTCATTTTCAATTATAAAGAAGTAAAGCAAAGAAACTTAAGCTAGGGCTTTACAAAATTATGCCAATGTAAAATAAAGGGCTCATATACTGTGGAATTGAATCTATAGAAACATAACAACTTCCTCAAAGTACCATAGATCACACAAAAAGAGAGTTGAACTAGTGTCTTTATCCTCAATTCAGAGCACTAGTTAGGCATTATGTATAAACGTGGAAGAACCACCTGTTTTCCACTATAAAAGAGGATAAGAGAAGCATAGAAATTTAGGCTTTGAGTCACTAGATATCAAGAACAAAATATTGTGATCATCAATGCAGGAACAGTGTCATTTAGTTTTTGCCAAGATGTAAAGCATATCTCTTTAAGACCCATATATTAGAAATGAAAAATTATGTCATTGATGATAAACACAAAAATTACAATGCATAGGCGGATAATTTAGTTTTATCTTAGGTAACTGTTATGGTTTAAATGAGTGCCCCAAAGTTTATGTGTTGTAACTTTAATTTCCAATGCAACAATGTTGGTAGGTGGGGCCTAATAAGAGGTGATTAGATCAAGAGTGCTCTGCCCTTATAAATGAATTAATGCTGTTATTGCAGGAGGGGGTTAGTCTTAAAAATGAGTTCAGCCCTCTCTTGTTTCCTCTTGCTCTTGCCCTCTCTTGCTTTTCTATCTTTTGTCATGAGATGATGCAGTACAAAGGCCCTCACCAGATGCCAGTGTCATGCACTTAGACTTCCTAGCCTCCAGAACTGTGAGTCAAATAAATTTCTGGGTTTTTTTTTAATAAATTAATCAGACTGTGGTATTCCATTATAGCAGCGTAAAGGGTCTAGGTTCTACTTTAGCCACAGAAATTTAGAAATTCAATAATTTCATTATATTCAAAGTGTATTAGGTTGGACGATATGTAGTATAAACCCCATAAGAAATAATTTTAAATTTACAATATGGATATATGTAAGCAAATGCATATGGTCTTTTGTTTATTGCAGTAATTTTCTAGTTTAGACTAATACCTAAATTCACTCTGCTAGATCTCCCTGATTATTAAAAAAATGACAAAATATATTAAATATTTACTATGTAAAAATCACTATGCAAGCATGTAAGAAATACAGAGATATGTGTGACACAGACCTCTCCCCTTTAATAGTAAAAAGTTATCAATAGCAGATGCACACAAAAAGCAATTATAATAAGAAATAATGTACAAATCATATTTATATGTTAATTTAGAATTGTATTCATATATTAATATCTACTGATCACCTGCTTTTTTACATTGTGTAAGAATCCAACAGTCAACAATACCACTAAAGTTTTTGCCCTTTTAGTCTTTATAGATTTTGGAGTAATAAGACAGATAAGTACGAAATAATAGGATAAATAATATTATAACAGTGGACTTAGAGATGTAACTTTCTCTAGTCATGATTCCAGTCTGAATTTATTTTGCATATTGGATGTTAGTTATTATAAGTAAGTTAGTATGAAAAGAAAGCAATCCAGGGAGGCATTTAGCATAAGCATAGTCCCTCCTCTGGAAGTCATACCATTGAAGATTTACTATCTTTCTGACTTGAATGTAAGCCAATTGAGTGTAATATTTGAAAAGATGTATTGTTGTAAACCTTTTTCTTGTAAATGCTACCTCAGTCAGCACCAGAAGTACTGTATACCACTACTTGGACATAGTAGGTGGTCAATAAATTTCTATCAATTTATTAATGTTTATTCTCACCTATATATCTATTCTTAAATCTTTGTTTGCATCTTCAGGTAGAAGTGACTTCTAAATGCAGATTTGCATTAGTGAAATATTCATGAATCTGACTTTTGATTTATATGAGCTTCAACTTCCATATCAACACAATGAAACACAGTAGCCCTGTACACCTTTTGCTTTACCTACAGTGCCAAATATAATTTGATGACACTCCCATATTTTAAAAGGTGATGGAAATGTTTAAGAAGAATATAGTCTTCAGCCTGAACTTTGACTTTTGCATTATCATTTTGACAGATTTAGTAAAATTTATTACTTGATAGATTTTTCAATTGTTCTAACATTTATATATCAGGGTCAATTATAATTAAAAATATACATATTGTCAAGAAATGCCTTAGAATCTGAAAGTATTTGAGAGAAAAATGTCTTGTGTAGAAAAATTTGAAACAAATCCTTTCACATATTAGCACTCTTTCTACTTCTAAAATTGTACCTTTTTTATCCAAAGCTGATTTTTGGAGATAGGAGAATGCATTGTGTAATTCTCAGGGCTGAGAGCAAATAGAACTTTTCTTTACTAAACTCAATAATTTAGGGAGCAGGCACCTAATCTGGATATTACATTTTTGTGTGAAGGTGTCTTTTACCCATCTCATGCACTAGATGCACTAGGCATTTAGTCTAACAGATGTTATTTGCAGACACTGCCTCACCACAAATAACTGTTTCAATTAGGTCAGGACCCTTTGCTTTCAACTTGTAGTCAGTGTTCTAACTGAGTGACATCTGTGCTTACATCCAGTTTCAGGGGAAAACACATGCACACGTGCGCGCGCGCGCACACACACACACACACACACACACACAGGAAAAAGTCTCGACTGTTCTACAAACCACATCTGCATTCCATACATCATTATTTGTGTGGAGAAAGTTTTGGTCAGAATGAAGCAAGGTAAATTGAAGTTGAGAAAATTTCCCATGTTTTCCAGTCAGCAATCAAAATGTGTTGTTCTCTGCTGTATATCTGCTTGCATCCATCCTACATATTTTATTTATTTTCTTTTTTATTTCTAAATAACTACACCTACATTTAAATTTACAGATTTGGAGCGTGCTGCCTCTGGAGACGCTTAAAATACAAGCAAATAATTTAAAATATAAGAAAATAAACAGTCTTACAAAAATGCTATAAAAATCACAATGGAGCCCAATTTTCTTTCTATAGCAAGGAAAGGGAGAAAAAGACCCCGAAGCTGAAGAAATCAACTAAACCCTTGACCATTTAGAAGTAAAGTTGTGGCCTCATGAAACTTCCTGTATTATAGAGAAAAAAAATAGCTGTGTGGCCAAATAGAATGGAGAAAGACATGGTTTAGTCATGACAACAAACCTGTTAGTACAGCACATAATAAACATTCCTAGTATTATTTTATTATTACTGCTATTATTAAAATTATTGTAATTGTTAAAATTATTCATTTAAATCCCTGTATAAGTTAATTATCTTTGAAGAAGCCACAAATGTTTCTTGAATTCATGTCCTATAATAATTAGGAACTAATATTTCATAATTGAATCATAATGGAAAAAACATAACAATTGACCAAAAATCATACATCTTCTTGTTCCAAGGTGGCATACTATTCAAACTCATATATAACTATGAATATTTGACCTCTGGATGTTTTCTGGAGGAAGAGAATTTTAGAAGAATTGCCCAGGTAAATTTATTGTAAGGTGTAATAGAATAGAAGAGAGAAAATAAAAATGCCAAACATAACTTGAGGACTGTAATAGTTTGGCATGCAGTAAGTATGTCAGTTATTATTTCTATGATTATTATTTTAACATCTAATCTTATTCATTAAATTTCTTGAATAGTTTAATAATTTTTCCAGCAATTTTTATCACTTATAACCCATTACATATAATAATTTTAAAACAATCTTGCCACAGTTTAATAAAAACAAATTCAAACTCACAAATGATTATGAATATTAGACCTTGGGATGTTTCTGTAGAAAAGACATTTTATAAAGAGAGTTTGCTTAGGTTAATTTATTATACTGTGAGCAGGGAAGTTGAACAGAAATTTAAGCATGAAACGACTTCTCCCATGATTGTATTCTTAAGGATGTATTATTTGAATTTAAATTGAATTGGGGAAAACAACCACACTCACCTACAAAGGTTTTTCTTTATACCTAAAATTAGATTTCTTTATAAAAAATAAGCCCTAATCAACAAATGTTTAGATAAATTTATCAAACTAAATATTTCTTGTTTTTGGCAAAGAAGTGGAAAACAAATAGGTTGGAAGACTCCTAGAACTCTTGTCTCCAGTTAAAAGTACTAATTCTTATTAGATTTTATGTTATTTTTTCTTTTATAGTTACTCTAGAAATGAATTATTAAATATCACTACTGTTTGTATTGCTTACATCTTGATTTGAATAACAATGGCCAAGTATGATCTTCTTGATGTTTTGTCTGTAATTATATTTTCTTATGTAAGAGAAAAGTGCAAATAAAGGACAGAAGAAACTTCACTGTGGTTTAAATGTTTCAAATGTCAGAACCATGAAGACACCAATTATCAGCAGAATTTCAAGCTTTTCTAGCTCCAGTATAAACAAGCACCCTAGAAACTAGTGAATAGAGAAAAATTATAAAATCTAGACAATTTTTACCAGTAATTTGGAAAACAAAGTTTTATGCTAATAACAGTAGGTATTTATTTTAAATTATTCTAGGCAATCCACTGTTCTTAACTGCAGGAAACTAGTTTTCAGTAATTAATATAGCTTTAAACATTTTCTGGAACTCCTTCTTAAGGAGTTCTTTCTAAAACTATCACACATTCAAATTTCTAATCTAAATAGTTTTTTAAGTTAACTCAAAGGAAACTTTCAGGGCAAGTAAGAGAAGAATATAGCATTAAGAATGAAATACCATCATTTAAGTACATGTGCACATGTGTGTATTCTATATGTGTGCACACATTCTGATTCTGAGTGTTAACAATGTGTTGACCATTTATTTTATTTTATTAGAGAATTTATCTGATTTCAAAGGAACTAGTGCTTTAGAAAGAAGTGATTAACAAGACAAGGGTCAGAAAATATGTCTCATAATATGCACAGCTTCAGTGCTGGTTTTGTCTTCTCCAAGCCTGGTGGTCTAAAAAGAGTGCGTACAGGGAATGTATTGTGTATTTACTCAAAGACTGATTCATAGATGAGCAGCATAGTATAAACTACAATGCAGAACCGCACACCCTCCTCCGAAACTACTGACTGAAAATCAGCTTTCTAAAAGATCCCACGTGAATCATATGCATGCTTTGGTGTTTCCACCAATTTAGTTGAAACAATAGCTCAAAAAGTAAGGGGCTACAAGAGTTAAGGTTGAAAATCAGGAGAAGGTCATGGAAGGCCTTATGTGGTATGTATAAAGATGCAAATATGAGAAATCCTGACTCATTGGACTTCCACAATGTTAATTTTGCAAAGTCAAGGTGGCATACAAGGATGATAACTTTAGGAAATTAGTTAAGATTCATTGAAATTATGTTGGCTTATTTTTCAAGGTCACACATAGTAAAATGGGTACAGATGTTCCAGGCATTGCATCAAGATGTATCATATCTTCCCATTAATCTTTCTTAGGAGTGAGAAATTTTTCCAAGAAACTCTTCAAAAGACACCCAAAGTTTCTCATTTGCCAGAACTGGGTCACATGCCTATCCATAACATAACTAGTAGCAATGGAAAAAGAGATTACTGTGATTGGTTTAGATAATCATAAACCAATCAGCATCAGCCTCAGAAACTCAACTAGGGTTTCTTCCCCTGAGTCATACAGAGTTATTTTGAAAACTTGAAAAACAGATGTTTTGTTGGGATAGAAGAAGGCAAGATAAAGGTGCTAGGCACAACAAAGATATGATTAAGTCTGTTAATAAAAAATAGGGTGGAACATATACAGTGAGTGCAAGACAGAGAAAATAATATCAAGAGGCTTGTTTAAGTTAGAAAAGTCAATGAGTTCAATCCAAGGTGGTTGTGCAAATCCAGGAAAGGGGATAAATTTGAGGGATGCAATATTGAGAAGTAGATTCAAAAGGATCTAGTAACCTAGTGATTGAGTGGATATAGAAAGTGAGATGATGAGAAGGGGATCTAAGAGGATTCATATTATTCTGGGCTACACAGTTTGACTATTTCCTCAAGTGCAGATATTATGACTATTTTGTTTACTAGACTATACTGAATGTCTGGCACAGTGAAATATACACTCTAACTGATCAATAAATAATTATTAAAGTAACAAATAAATGTGGCATTATCTGAAATCATTATTCAGATGGAGTAGAAGATCTGAGGATGAAGTGATATGCCTGTGAATCTGTGCAATGATGTTGTTCAGTGGACAATTAAACATTCAGGTCTTGGCCGGGTACACTGACTCACACCTGTCTCAGCACTTTGGGAAACTGAAGCAAGCAAATCACTTGAGGTCAGGAGTTTGAGACCAATTTGACCAACATGGTGAAACTCCATCTCTACTAAAAATATAAAATTAACCTGGCATAGTGTTGGGAGCCTGTAATCTCAGCTACTCAGTAGGCTGAGGCACAAGAATTGCTTGAACCCTGGAGGCAGAGGTTGCAGTGAACTGAGATCACACCACTATGATCAAGCCTGAACGACAAAGCAAGATTCCATCTCTAAGTAAATAGATAAATAAAAATAAAAATACAGGTCTTTATCATAGTCACCCCAGTGTGCCATAGAGCATGAGAATTTATTCCTCTTATCTAATTGTAACTTTGTAGCTATTGAACAACCTCTCTTTATCTTCCATTCTCCCTTCCCCTCCCCAGTCTCTGATAACCACTCTTTGATTCTTTGCTTAACAGTAAAGTATTGTATATCACAAAATATCTAGAAGACATGCTTTTGAATAGCCTCACTGCAAATAAATTGTAAAGCATCAGTTGATGAGTATGTTAACTCTCCTTATTTGATTATTATACAACAAACATATGTATTGAAACATCAAATTATATCCCTTAAATATGTACAATTACAATGTGTCAACTAAACCAAAACCAGGTAATGGGGGAGATGTTTAAACTGAAGACAAAATATATGCCTAGATAAGGTCTAGCTCTTTCTTCTTTACATCCTCTGTCTTTTACTGTATCTTTCTTTCTATCCTAGTCTTTCTGATAGACATACTTTTCTACTCTACTGACAGTGGAAGTCAGGATATTTCATGTTTGCTTAGGGTAAAAATCAGTCTCTGAATTTGATGATCCCAGACTCACAAACTTTGCATACCTTTTCAAGATAACCATGTTGTCTCCTGTGAGAGTAAGATAATAAGTCAGGCATGTTCCCAGAAGTAAGACTCATTTCTGAATCATATTATAGGATGACCTAACACCATATTTTCTTAGAATTCTAAATTTTTTATATTGCTTCTTATTTCTGGAATGATCTTACTGCATTTGTCATCCTACTTAATTTCTAATCAACCTTGAAGTTTTCAAATGTGTCATCTCAATTTCATGTGGAAACTTTTATTAGGTATATTAATCCTGTGTATTATATATTATGTAACCCCATATTGTGCTAGGTACTAGAATTTAAAAATAAGATGTAATCTTTGTGTCCCCCAAATTTACCATATTTGTTAGTATGGATAACAAAGAATCTTAATACAAGGAACATGGACAGAATCATAGATATGCATCAGATTTTATAAGAGCCAAATGGCTGCTACTCAGACTTTGCAGGGGAACTAAATAAGGTAAAAAAAATTCTTAAATAAAGTGACTTAAAATGGGATACAATTCTAAGAAAACATGAGGATTGGGGCAATCAAGGAAATTGTAAATGCAATCACGTGATGAAAACACATGTGCAGGGTAAGGGTGTGAAGATTGAGGGTATGTTATGGAACCTCAGGCATGTTATTTTTCTGTATTTAAACATGAGGGTTAATACAGAGGTTTGATAGAAGCTGGAAGTGGAGGTAAGCATAGTCCAATTTCTCAAGGACATGGCATGCCAGGTCAGTTAGCTTGGAATTTATCATGTAGGTAACGATAATTTTTTTTCAATCTTCCATTTTCCTTCCTATTCCATCAAGTTGATATCCAAACCCTTCCCATATATTTTCTAAAATGTCACATGTGTAACACTGTTAGAAGACTAATTTTTGTGTTCATTTCTCCCTACCATGTGTGGATGTTTTGTCTGAATCATTTCACTTTATTTGTTTAACATAGTGCCTACATATAACAGAACTTTGAGAAATGTTTTAGTGTACCTTTTTCAGTGTATTAATAAGTGTACTTCTATAGAACTACATTTTAATGCTTAATATCTGCTTGCCACATTACCAGATTGTTAGGCTGTTAGAGACAAGACTTGTGATTTGTAGTAATAGGATTATTTGTCCAATGATCATGTGTATATATATATATATATATATATATATATACACACACACATATACACACACATGTATTTCTCAATAAGTTTACAGCATGAATTAAAGACAAATGGTGCAGGGAACCAATTCTGCTTTTTTAAAAGTTTTATTATACCAAGAGAAAAGCTTAATTTCCCATATTTTATATACTTATGGTGTAATTAGCTGTATTTTTTCTGACTTGGAATAAAAGATAAAATAATGCAATAGCACCTTGATATCAGCTTTATTAACATTTTTATATACACTTTAAAGATCTTCCTCATACTCTAAAGGAATTAAAGTAAAAATAAATGACCACTATCACTTGCTAGAGTAATTTTGATATCATTTAATAGCCCATGTGCATAGATTTATGTTACAGAATCTATTGACTTAATACAGACATTAGGTTAACCTTCAGATAGACTTGATAGAAAGAGCCATTAAGCATGCATGGATGGTTAAAACAGGTATACAAGCAAAGTTTATAAACCAGCACGAATCAGAAGCACCCAACCTATTAAACAGATCTCTTTCACCATCCCATCCAGCCAGCAAATACTTAATAAATTATAATATGTGTTTTAAAATACTTTACTCAATAATTTTGCAGTACATTGCACAGGCAATAGCCCTGTCAGACTATCTAAAGACTCCTGGAAAGTGTTAATCGACAGGAATCTATGCAGTTGGGAGTCTAGTCCTGAATATTGCATAGACTAGTTCTTGACCTAGCACTATATAACCTAGAAAAAAGTAAAATATCAAATTATCTTAAAACTTATTAGATGTGGGAAGGACTTGACAATAGAGTTTAACGTATGAAAAAAAAAAACACTGTAAAGTTATATTCTGCTTTCATCTGCATTGTATAAAACTCACAAACAATAGTTTAATGGGAAAAGTAATTGTATTTTAGGCAAAGACAGTCTTTGGTTTGAATCCCTGTTCAGTGGTTTATTATTTGGATAATGTTAGGTATATAATTTAACATTCTTGTATCTTTTCTTCAAGTTTAGCTAATAATGTTTATTCTGAAGTATTGTTGTAAGAGTTTAAAATAGTAAATAAAAGATAAGAGGGAGGTAAAAATAGGTGAAGTGCCAAGAGTATGCATGTGACCAATGATAGATTTGTAATTATATATGAACTTAGTGCCTTGGTTAACTTGGGTAGGATTTATTTTTTGAGGAGGAACCATTAGCAGCATATATGGAGTTCCTGTTTGTCACCACAGCTCTGTTTCCAACTAGCTGCAATTCCTTGAGAAAGTCACCTTACTTTCTCCATAACTTTGGAAGAAGAAAAACGAGAGAAAATATATAGTTTGCTGAAAATGATTTACTAGGTTTTTGTTGTTTAACTGCTCAATAATAATAGAACACACTTACTTGGCACTTAGGTGTGAGGCGCTGTTCTAAGTACTTTACCTATGATTGATGAATTTAATCCTCAAAAAGCTTACATGAGGAAAGTACTGTGAATATCTACATCTTAGATTTGTAGAAACAATTTACGTGAAGCTGAGTAAATGTCCATTGTCACAAAGTTAGTGCTGGAACCAGCATTCCAATTCCAACTCCAAAGTCCGTGTCTTAACCGATTGCACTGCACTGCCTTTTAAGTGTGCTTTGTTTCCGTAATGAATTTTAAGTCTTTGTGTACTTTTTAGTATAAATTCCCAAACTGAGGATTATAATTCCTGTCAGCAAATTTATGTTTAAATTTTTTTACTCACATTACATTTTAGGAGTCTTACTAAGGTCCTGATATTATTCACTCTATTTGTCAAAATATGAAATGAACAATGCCATATTAAATTTCAAAATGAACGTATAATTTAAGAATTATACATACACTTTTAAATCCAATTTCCAGTAAACTTTAAATTTTTAAAGTCATAAAAGTATGAATTCTTAACAGTTAACACAAAGTCATTTACAGGATTGGCAAAGTTTTCATTGACAGAACAGATATCATTCTACATTTGCAAAATGCCTTTTTTTTCATACAACACTTAGATATCTAACTCTAGTGCTTGTCTTCTGCCTGGAAGTAAATAGTTTAATTACCGCTAAACCATAAAACAATGGAGTCTTATTTTGGCAATTTTACTCACAAAAATTCTGTATCATCTCAGTGAACAACATTGCAACATACATCTTATATGAGAATCAAATAAAATATATTAGTAAATTAAAAGATAAAAATATATATTTTAAAAACACCAAATCTAATGAATGATAATGAAAGTAGGTTATGATAGAATTGTAATAAACCACAATTTTAAGTACCTATTAAGCTTTGTATTCTTTAATTTTTGCTTCTTCTCCTATAATAAATATAAATATCCACACGGATAAAACAAAAGATACTAAATACAATTAATCCAGAAAAGAACATGTGTTTTTACTGTCCAGTATCTTCATCAGTACTTAATATTAAGCATTCATTTTTTCACTACTCTGGTGTGTATAAAATGGCATGTCATTGTGCTTTTAATTTGTGTCTCCCTGGTTGCTAAAGAGGTTAAACATCTATTCATACGTATATAAATTATTCATATTTTCTAGTCTGTTAGGATTTTTTGAAATATTTCCAGTTAGAAACATTTCTTGGTTTCAAGTGTTTCAAATATTTTTCTTGGTCTTTTCTTAATATGAATAACTATCAATGTGGAGATACTTAGTTTATGTCATCCCTTGAGCTCTACCTGTGTTTTACTAACATATTTTTCACTTCTTTTACATGTTCAGATTATTCAAATGTAAGCTTGTTGGTAAACTGTCTTAAAAGGTGGTCAATAATTATACCCAAAACTTAATTTATACTTAAATCTTTATTTTGAAATCAGAGAGGACTACACTCTTATGAAAGCTACCCCTAGGTTAGGCTGTGTCCACACCATTCCAGACTGATAATTATCTCATATATGCTAACACAGTGTAAAATATTCGTAATTGTCACTTCAAATTTTATGAATTGAGAAGCTGTCAAGTTGGAAGTGTTGTTTATAGAAATGAGGAGTTTGTAGTAGAAACAGCTTTTTATATTTTGGTGCAGAGAATATCAGAATATCAGAATATTAGATGTGTTGAATAAGCTATGTGTATTAAATATCCAAGAAGTCCATATCATTTCCAGAGGAGATTTAATGAATTTGCTAGGAGTATGTATAAGGAAGGTAATGTCATTGAAGTGTTAGCTCTTGGTCCTTTATTTCAGAATCCAACAAAGGAGAATTAGAATGAATGGCCAGTAAGTGGGAGAGAATAAGCCAAATAAGATTTGAACTGAAGCTCAGCCACTGGATTTGTCAATGTAAGTGGTACCTGTATTCTTGACAAGACCTGCTTTGTGGAGAAGTATGTAGAAGGTAACATAGGGGTGGATTTAGTAGAAAATAGGAATAACAAAGGGAGAGAGAGAACTAGTATAGGCCTGTTTCTCAAGAAGATTTCTCTTAAGGTTGGGGAACAAATGGGTCAGTAGCGAAACCAGAAGCTTGATCAATGGCAAACACATTAAGATAGGAGCTATGTCAGCATGTTCCTTTGCTGAAAATGAATCAGGGGTGGTCAGTGACGTAGGAGAGGGGAAAACCTGGAGAGTCAGAATTAGTCTATTAGTCTCTATTAGTCTGATGAATATTTATCTAAGAACCTCAGCAGATCTTAGGAACACATGAGTTGAATAAAAGGAAAAAACAAAATTAAATTAACTTTCATTTTTGCCATATTTGTATATTTCCAAATAAATTTTGCAGATGCTAAACAAAGTGCCATATATATAAGCCACCAAATTGAAAAATGTTTTACAAATTAACTTTTTAATAATTTTAAGTTATTACATGTATTCTACTGGGATGAGATTTTAACCCCTAATTTATCCACAAGGGGGTAAACATTGATTCTTTTGGGGGAGTGGAGAAACGATAGATAATAATTTGTTGTTCCAGAATGACCACAGTACATAAATAGATATACAGCATCTCTATGATACTAAAATTTAATGAAAGGTGGTAGTATTTAATAAAAACAAATCCTAAAATGGCACCTAGCAGTGATAGTTAATTAAAAAAAAAATCTAAAAATTTCCTTTGGGTGAGGGGCAGTAATGAAAGAAAAACAATTGAATGACAGTGACATGTATTTTTTTTATTCACATATATATCATCCATGGTACAGCATATGAAATATGTACATTAGTACATTGATAAAATCAAAGAATAACATAAACCTTAGTTTAAATTGTCAAAACAACTAAATATGGATTACTCTTGGCCTCAATCCCTTAAAAAACACAGATGGCTTTGAAATATAGCACATTTGCACCTGCTGGTGAAATGAAGTCTTCAATGTATAGACTCAGTCTCTCAGCATTAGGGAATGCAAGACCAACATCTGAGAGGATAGAGATTTGGTCAGACTTTGAGTATATATAAGATGAACCTTAGGCACGTGCTTTTCCGGTCTTCTATGGTCAACTTAACTCTGGCCGTACTGCTGCAAGTAAACCTCTTTCTCCTTTTTTCTTTTTTCTGTTTTATTATTTATTTATTTATTTATTTATTTATTGCATATGCCCTGCTCCCAAAGATGGTTTGTAAGTTTGCTGCAGTTCAGTTGACTTTGCCATCTGCCTTCTGGAAGCTGGACCCAACATTATAAACTATCCTTATATCAACCCAATGGAGTAAGAACTTGCCCTAAGCAAATTACTGATCTAGAAACAATGCAATGCCAGCCACCTGAATTTTCATGTTACTTAAGCCTAAAACGTCCTGCTCCCATGCTTCACTAACACACTTGATTCACTTATACACTGGTGAAAATTACATTAAATTATGACTCTGACCCACTCAGATTTAAATTCTTCCCAAAATCTCTATTATGCAATGATACAGAGCTCTCAGTATGCTTCAAATCCAGATTATAATTAGCTGTGGCCAGACATAAACTGATGAGTAATTAAATTTCAGGAGTGAAACTTCCACATCTATTTCTTTAATCATGTTTGAATATTAGTGAGGCCATTAACATAAGCATTTATTACTTGAATCTGAAAAATGTCTATGCAAACTTATACGTTCACATTTGTTTACAGATATTAACTTTTTGCTTACAATTTCAACAATATTGCAATCATTTTCCTAAGTTTTGTTTTTATATGCTTTTACTAATTCTTATTTTAATATACCCCCAAAAGAAGTTTTTCCTGAAATCAATCAGTTGTATTTGTTTTAGTGAAATAAATATATGTATTTTTAGGCATCTCAAATTTAGTCACCTTGGACATGTTGAAAACAGGTATCACACATAAATAATTAAGAAACTGAATACAGAGGTTCATATAATAAAGCTGTCAGCATGAGAAATAGTATGAAAGTGTATGTGTTTGAGAAAAAGAAAGATACCTCATTCTAATAAAGTAATAAATGCACAGAATAGATGGAAAAAAGAATCATATCAATAGTCTAAAGAAAACTTCCATAAAATTGATTATATTTTCTTAAAAATGAAACAAGTATAACATAGATAATATATAAATTAAATTTTGAATACTATCAAAGTATAGCAAGTATTGATTTGAAATACATAGTAATGTATTTAAACATTTAATAATTGGTCATTCAAGGTAAATTTTTTTCAATCTCATTTTATGTTTTAGCTCAGAAAAGATCTTTTCACTCAAACTCCAAAGGGAAAAGAAGTCCATGTTTCTAAATCTCGAATTTGCAGTAGTATTCAACCATGTAGAATATGAAACATGAGAAATTTATCTGAATGTATAACTTTTTCATACTATATTCAGCTGAAATGAAGGCCATGTTAGGAATTAGAACATATTCTACTTGCAATGATGAATAACTTGTGTTAACAGCAGCTACAGAGGCACAGCCATTAGAGAGATGGAGGAATGTATCAGTAAGTAGAGGCACACGTATCTGCTAATGGGAAGGTCATGAAGCAAACATTAACAATCAAGAACATTAATACATTCTCCCACACCAATGCTTTCTCAATACTGACTTTTGACAGGTACAATCTGGCTCCCATATGTCTCCAGCTAAACCGCGGGGACAGTTTTTGTTCAGAACACAAACATGTTTGCAATTTTGCCTTCAAGATGATAGAAACAACAGAGACAAAGTGTTTAGATTTTTTGTATTTTGTATACAGTGGAACACGTCTCTTCTGTGAACAGACAAATGAGGAGACTGGTCTATGAAGTACAAGAATGCCATGTTTTATCTTGCTTTGCAGATATTGTGTTTTTCATAAACTGAGGGTTTGTGGCAACCTTATATCAAGCAGGTTTATTGGAATCATTTTTCCAGAAAGACGTGTTAGCTTTTTGTCTCTGTGTAACACATTGGTATTTTTTGTTATTATTATGTCTATTATAGTGATCTGTGATCAGTAATCTTTGAGGTTACTAGTTCAATTTTATTGGTGACCTAAGGACTGTGTCCATATGAGACAGCAAAGTAATTAATAAATGTTGTGTTCGTCTGACTGCTCCACCAACCAGCCCTTCTCCCATCGCTCTACCTCTCCTCAGGGTTCCCTGTCCCTAAGACACAATAATATTGAACTGAGGCCAATTAGAAGCCCTACAACAGACTCTAAGTGATCACGTAAAAGGATGAATCATGTGTGTCTTGTTTTAAATAAAAAACTGGAAATGATTAAGCTTAGTGAGGAATGTATGGTGAACGCTACAACAGGTCAAAGACCAGACTTCTTTTGCCAAACAATCAAGTTGTGAATGTGAAGAAAAAGATCTTGAAGGAAATTTAAAGTGCTACTTCAGTGAACACATGTATGATAAGAAAGTGAATCAGCTTTATTGCTGATATGGAGAAAGTTTTAGTGTTCTGGTTAGAAGATCAAACAAGCCACAACATTCCCATAAACCAAAGACTAATCCAAAGCAAGGCCCTAACTCTTTTCAATTCTATGAAGGCTGAGAGAGGTAAGTAAGCTGAAGAATAAAAATTGGAAGCTAGCAGAAATTGGTGTATAAAGCTTAAGGAAAGAAGCTGTCTCCATAACACAGAAGTACGAGGAGAAGCAGCAAGTGCTGATGGAAACACTGCAGCAAGTTACCCATAAGATCTAGCTAAGGTCACTGATAAAGGTGGCTACAATAAAAATAATATTTCCCATGTAGATGAAAAAGTCTTCTGTTGGAAGAAGATGCCATCTAGGACTTTTATAGCTAGAGAGGAGAAGTCAATGCCTGGCTTCAAAGCTTCGAAGGACATGCTGCCTGTCTTCTTAGAGGCTAATGCAACTGGTGACTTTAAGTTGAAGCACATGCTCATTTATGATCCAGAAAATCTAGGGCCTTTAGGAATTATGCTAAATTCACTTTGCCTGTGTTGTAGAAATGGAAAGAAATGGAAAAATCCTCTAGAAATGAAAAGAAAAAAGCCTGTTTACAGCATGATTCATTTAATATTTTAAGCCCAAAGGTTGAGACCTACTGCTCAGAAAAAAAAAAAAAAAAAAATCTTTTGAAATGTTACTGCTCATTGACAATGGATAAGAGTTTATCTCCCACTCATCACCAGTGAACAGATTTGATGCCTATACTCTTGATAAGACTGCTCACTTTGAACTAGGAAAGATATTCGATGCATATTAGCAGGTTTAATAGTCTTTTGATTCTGTGGTTTGGGAGATTCAGGAGTAAAGAATTCTGTAAATTGTCAGATATAGGTGATTTAGAATCCAGTCTCTCAAGTCAAGGCTATAAAAGCATGGGCTCTCAATGTATGCCAAGCCTACTTTTAAGCAGAATCTGTAGGTCTGGATTTGTTGCTGAAACAAGCTGAGGAGGAAAACATGGGAAGTGCTTATCTCCCTTTTCAAAAATGGAGAAGTCCACCAGCCTCCATCCAGTGAGAGACATCAGGAGAGGATCTCTGGAGTAACTGGTGAAAGAGGATGCAGGGAGTGCAGTCCCTTCCATTCTTGTTGTCAGAGGTCTCCAATCTCTTTCCACAGAGAGTTATCCACAGGACAAGAATTATCACTGGAAGAAGCCATGGAAGAAGGAATAGGGAATAGGGAGCGCCCGCTTTTTTTTTTTTTTCCAACCAGAAATCTCAGACTCTTCTTTCATGAGAAGCCTTCTGGTCTAAAGTTATCACTGAAGTGAGACAGAGAAGGAGAGTAGGGACTGATGTCTCTCCTATTTAGGCTAGAGAAGTTTCATTCTTTGTTTGGTATGTAGATTGCCAGATACTGGCTCCCTAGAAGCCAAAACCACAGGAAATTGTTAGAAAAGCATGTAGCCAAACACGTTTCACTGGGAAGTTGGAAGCTGAGCTTTTTTTTTTTTTTTGGGGGGGCCTGGGGGTTGGGGGGGTGGGCGTTGAATCCAATGAGCACTCACAGCTGCTAGGAGTGCTCACTGGATTCAAAACTCTACTTTGTTCTCTGTGCTTAAAGGAAATTCTCAGATTCCTTGTCCCTTTTGTTGGAGATTTAAGAGCCAAGCCCACCAGCAGAAACTGTAAATGCGGGCACTTTGTGGTTGGTCCATCCAATTACCTCTTGGGAAAAAGCTCAGAAGTGGGGTTTCCTTATGGATTGTAAGGTGTTTTGCTCATGGTAGGGTTACTGCATGAGTTTTCCTCTGCTTTTCCTACCCATTTTGATGTGGATATTTTCTCAATTGTCCAGTATGTAGGAATCTCTCAATTGGATTCTGGCTTTCTCTTGGAGAGAACTGATTTGTGTGTAGATGTTTACTTAGTATGTTTGCCTGTGGCAAAATAGTCAGGAACTTCCACTGTGCCATGTTGCTCTGATTTGGCCTGGCATTATTAAAGTCACTTCAGCTTTCTTATGTTTATTACATGCATAGCATTCTTTTCCAGCTTCTTACTGTTATTCTATTATTCTATTTGTGACTTTGAATTTAAAGAGCATCTCAGGCAGTATATAATTGGTTCCTACTTTTTGTACAGTGTAAATATCTTTGCCTAGTGATTTGGAGGGTCAATTTACATTTAATGTAATTACTAATATTTTATATTTAATATGCTTATTTGCTATTTTAAAATTGTCTCAACTGTTTTCTGTTACTGTTTCTTCATTGTCTTATTTTGCATTAATCAATTTTTAAATATTTATTTTATTTTATTTTTTTGGTTTTAGAAATGATTTTTTTTAAGTTTTTATTTTTATTTTTATTTTTATTATTTATTACTATTATTATACTTTAAGTTCTAGGGTACATGTGCATAACGTGCAGGTTTGTTACATATGTATACTTGTGCCATGTTGGTGTGCTGTACCCAT
>NW_012117477.1:2641114-2649864 GCF_000951035.1 Colobus angolensis palliatus
TCTTTGTAGGTTCTGGATATTAGCCCTTTGTCAGATGAGTAGATTGCAAAAATTTTCTCCCATTCTGTAGGTTGCCTGTTCATTCTGATGGTAGTTTCTTTTGTGTGCAGAAGCTCTTTAGTTTAATTAGATCCCATTTGTCAATTTTGGCTTTTTTTGCCATTAAATATTTATTTTTAATTTATCTATTGAGTTGCTAACTATATTTTATCCCATTATTTTACTTATACTCATCTATCCACTGTTAATTTTTAATTACATCATGTTACATGTAGGAACCTTAAAAATTATATATTTCTATTTACCATGACTCCTTTTCTTGGGTAGAAATAGAATTCACCATTTCTATGTTGCTGGGATAGTCATAATTTCCAACTGCTTTGTGATTTTGAATCCCATACTCTACAATTCAGGCGATCTGCAACTGGCCAAATTGCTCTTATTTGGAGTACTGGCCTCATTACAAAACACATCAAATTTACATATCTGGATCCACATTACTTTTTGTGGGTTGATTTCTCTCGTGTCTACCTGATTTTTCATGACCCTGGGAGCCTTTACCTTACTTCCAGAATTAGCTATAAGACAGAGATTTGTTCACTTCCTATTCTAATCCGTGTTTCGTTCTTTCTGTGAATTTTGAACTGCCACATTCTGTTTATATTACCAGTTGTTTTCTTAGTCCTTAATTTGTGTCTTCAACATCTTTGTCAGTGACAACTGTAGTTTCTAGCCCTTGATTTTTACTGCCATATTTGTGAGGGTTGGCCAATGCTCTGGAGAAATCCCTCTTAGCCCTACCAATTTAAGTTATTTGAAGAAAAAATAAACAAACAAAAAAACTCTCCTCCTATGTCTGTCCCATCATGAATGCTTCCAAGCGTCTTTAAAATGTTCTTTTAATTGTATTCCATTTTATAATTGTGTTCTAATGAGTAGACCAATTTATTTCTCCATTTATATGTATTCCCTTCTTATTTTAACTTCACTTTAACTTGTTCAACTTTTGTAGTCACCGTTAAAATATGGAGGGCATTGTAGCATGCATAAGACAATTTGTCTATTAATGTTTAAAGCTTATGTTTGACATTTATTAATATATAATTTACAAGAAAAATATTAACAGTATGAATTATAGTTCTCACAGTTCGGTGGAGAGATTCTACATTAGGAAGTAATACAAATATTAAAATACTAGAGAATATTTTATTCCATGATATCAGATACTGGAGGGAAGTTATCTAGATATAACCATAATCTGACACACTTATCAAAACTGTGCTATTATTTGAACTCTGATAGGCAATAAAAAGTGGGACCCAGGGAATGATATTCCATCCAAAATGAATAGCATTTTCGGCAACATGGACGAATGAGAATATGACATATTAAGAAAAACAGAAAATAATATATTTAACAAAAATATAAGGTGAACCAAAGAGTGAAAAATCTCAATTCTAGAAGTATAGTCAAGAGCCAGATCACAAAGTATCATATCATTTATATTAGGACCATGATAAAGAACTAAACTTAGAAATTGTAGATCAAGAGAAAAGGGGTTAAGAAGCTAAACTTAATTAATTCTGGTTATTTGTTGGATGTTCTTTAGAATAATTTTATGATGGCTCTGATATTTTGGATTAGATGATGATATAACTATTTAATATGGCATAGGATATAGCAAGATGAACTAATTTACAAGGCAAAAGGGAAACCAGGAAGGTAAGTGTCGAGTTCAGTTTGGTCACGTTGCTTTTGAGGTACTTGATATTCAGCCAGAAATGCCCGACAGACTGTTGAAGCTCAGAGCAGGCTCTTGTGGAATAAAGATATCACCTCTGGAATAAAGATTTCATCACAGATGATGATAGTTGGTAAGTTGGTAGTTTGTTATTGGCTTATTTTTAATTGTTACCCATTATTCACTTATTTCTATACCATATGTATGATTGATTAGGAAAATCTGAAGCATGCAAGGGAAGACGATAAAGACTGGAAGCCTAGATAATAAAAACATTATGACATGAGCTAAGGAAAGAAGACATTATAAATTAGATGTACAGTACTAAAATAATAAACAGAGAAAAAAAATTTCCAAGAGAAATGGGTAAAAAAATCAAATGGCATTAAGAGAACAAGTTAAAAACAAGGAATTGAAGAGTTTATCTAATTTGACAATTAATAGACATTGATAGCCTTAATCAATATTAGTGAATGAATGTGAGAAGTCAGATTCAATGTATTTAAATATTAAAGTTTGAAAAAGCAAACATGAACAATCTTTAAAACATTTGAAGATGAAAATATGAACAAGTGGAAAAGGGTTAATGACTCAGACGGATAGAAATTTTATTTTTTAATTTATTTTACTACTAGAAAAATTCAGGAAAGAAAAAGACTGAAGAAAGATGGAAAAGAAAAGAAAGAGACCGAAAATTGGTAGGTGTTCAAAATCTAGGTACTCTTATTAAATGGCCTCTACCCCAGTACTCCTCACATTAACCAATGCCACCATTGTGGCTTCCATCTTCCATCTACAATTCCCCAGGGCTCATCACTTTTTGCCTAGTATGCCACCCAATCTTGCTCTCCTACTATGTGTGCTCCACACTTAACAAACTTCCATATTTCCATGTTTTACGACTGGCATATCTCAATGTCTCCTTTAAAGATATTGTTCTCTTATGTCCCAACCTCTTAGCTGTTCTAATTCTGTTCAAGGCTATCATTAGCACAGATTCATATATAAAAGGTGTTATCATAGTTACTAGAGAGCTGTAAAGGAGATTTCCCAGATGATGCTACCAAGCAGTTGGTATATAATGATAAATAATTTGATGACATTTTGGGATGTGTGGAGCATGGTAATCCATTAGGCACTTATTTTTACATTACATATATATTAGTGCCAATGTAGTGCAGAAGCTTCTTTCAGGCTTCCCCAAACTTTGTGAAAACTAATTATCCTCCTTGTCTATAAATCCAACATTCAAAATCTCATTCGGCCTCAGCAGTTTATCTTTTCCTCCTGTAATGATCACTAAGAATACCTTTTTGGGAGGCAGTGGTTAGAAAGATAGAGGCTACATTACAGTGTTGAGTGAAAAGCCTCAAGCATGGGAGCGAAGGAGAAGATAATTGAAGGAACATGGTGGGGTTAAAAAAACATCAATAGGACATTCAGTGAGAACTTGGTGACAGAGAAACCTTCAAAGGAAATCTCCACATAAGTGAAAGATCAAGAATATCCTTGCTAACAGTGAAAAAAAACACACACACACACACATAAAATAAGTGACCAATGAAATAAGAAGCTCAGATAGTGGGGTAAAAAGCTAAGAACGTAAGAGTCAGAGATGGAGAATAGAAGTCAAAACAAGAGCAATTTAAGAGGTTCCAGAAGGCAGTTCAGCAGGAAGAAAGTGTTTCAGCTTGGAATATTCCTAGGCAGTCAGCACATCAGTCACCGGGAAAGTCATCTAGACAAAATGTAGGACACTGGACATTTCTTCTGCAGTTTGCATAACAGGCGTTTTCTAAATTTCTCTTTAGTAATATACAATACTGAACTTAAAACTAAAACATATAAAGCAATTTTATTAAGTATGTTATCATCCTGCTCTACAATTTAATATACTTTCAGGATGAGATAATTCAAGATGTACTATTTTGATTATTATTATCTCTGCTAACACAGTACTAATGATTATACTTAATTATTCCAACATGTTCCAATAAAACTTTTGTTTTGATTTTCCAAAAATCAGTAACTTCCACAGAGAGCTGATTGTCAACTCTTGTTTCTGCAGTATTAATATTATATACTGGACAAGGATATTGGCCTATTAATGGCTTATTTTTAATGGGATATATTGACTTTTGTATTTTTGAACTCAGCATTTTTCAGGAGGAAAAGATGAAGAGTTCAGTTTACAAAATTCATTTTACAGAAGAGTTCATTTTACAAAGTCCTCATTTACAAAGTGGACCCAGAGTAAATTCTGCAGATACCGTCAATTCTTTGAATACCTTAAACAAGAAATATTTGCACTGGAAAAAAAAATACATATATATATATATAAAATATATATATATATATACACACACTAAAAAAGGGAGAGTAAAAATTAAAGAATAAATAAGAATAGTAACAAAATTCACAGAGAAATAACATTTCTTTACCATTTAAAAGTTTTGAAGCAAGGAATTAATTTCTAACTCTTGCTAGAGGAATTTAGGTGGTGCTTGAAGGTAATTGTAATAACTACTTTCTCTTTCCTGATGTTTTGAGCATCAAAAAGCATTGATTTGATGCTTTGTTATCCATACGTTCTACTCCAACCATCTCCTTTGCTTACTACTCTATGTCCACCTTTGTCCAATTGACGAGGGCATGCGATTCATATTGGGCACTAACTAATCTCATTTAAATATTTCTGCATTTTTTGCATACACCAATGAAGAACTCTTTCTTTTCTCTATTTCTTACCATAAGAACTCCTCTAGCTTACAGGTTTTCTCTCTTTTTGCCTGCACACCTTGTCTTGGTGCTTCCCTGCTTGATCCTCTGTGGCATGCTGAACTTCCTGTTTCCAAAGACTTGTGAGACTAGTTGAAAGAAGTTTTATTAAACTTCTTTCTTCATGACAGTCATATCCACATCTGTGTGTCTTAGTGTCGTATACCTAATTAAAACAAATCTAAAATACCTTTAATAGTTATGAGTGTTACGTAAAAGTTATGTTATGCAGGTAGTACTATACAAAGTACTACATACATCAATTTCACATATATACTTACAAACAAGTTTGCATAGAATAATGAAATCAAAAAGGATAAATCTATACTTTATTTTTATTTTACATTATTAAAGCAAATGTGTGAAGAAGTCTCCATTGTGGAGAGAAATAACAGGAAGCTCTTCAGCATTTAATTATCTCCTTAATCCTCTTTTCCTTTAGGTTGATACTTGTACTGTACTTAAAATTTTCTAGTAACCATCTAATGTAGCAAAAATTACCTTAAATTCTCTCCATATCTTCTACAACAATGTGTTCTTTTCTCATTCATATAAGGTCCACTTATCGACAGAGTTTCTCATTTTATCCAAGACTAAATCTTCCATGATTTCAAAATGCTTGATTTTTAACTCTCATGTAGCTTTTAATATGTCCCTGTAAAATGTTATTTAAAATAAGAAAAAAACATTAAGCCTCACATATAGGAAAATATATCACAAATATTATCAAACTTTGTGTGTCATGAATATAAAATATGTTTTCATTATAATTACACTTTGAAATTCACTGATGGTTAAGGGATCTCAGCATGTTTATGTATCTTCTAGGAAATGCTTGTTCATTATTTTTGTTTGTTTGTATTTCTTCTTTTTTGTCCCCATGATTTGTAGATCTTCATTATATATTTTCGATACTTTTCTTTTTTTAGTTTAAATATATGGGAGATACTATGTTTTGGTTTGTGGCTTATTTACCACACTTGCCTATCAGAAGTTTTTAATGTACATAAAGAACAGAAAGCTTTCTTTTTTATGATGTCTACTATTTATGTTTCATTTTAGAAGCTTTTCATACTCTGTTAAAATATGTGCCTTAAGTTCATAAAACTATTTGCTCGTTTTTCACATTTAATTCTGAAATCCACTTGTTTGATTTTTGGTATGTTTCCAAAACAGAATTCATTCATATTATGAACAACCAATTATCTAGCACCTTTATTGATTAATTCATTCTTGTGATGCTAATTTTAGCCAGCATCATTGTCATGTAATCGTCTTCATAAATACATAAGCCTGTGCATAGGGTTTATTCTGTCAATTTATATGCCAATTCCTTTACCAATAGTTCACTTTCTTAGTAACTGTAGAGTCATCAATTTTGTTTTAATATGGATATGCTAACTTATTCAAATTACATAGGTTTTTTGTAGATATTTGAATCTTACTATTCTTTCATATACTTTATAAAATATCACTTGTCAAGGTTTTATAAATTTTTTAAGTTTTTTTAAGCATGGACTTCTTGGAATATCATTATATTTACTAAGGTCATATATATATTTTTGTAAAGTTTTATAAATTTTCCATAAAGAGTTATTATATTTTTTAAGAATGACTCCAACAAATTTTATGTTTTTGCTGTAATAACATATGTTTAACTTTAATATACTAAAACTTTGTGACTTCTAGTGTATATTAGACTGATATGACAGTCTTGATAAATCCTCTTATTGATACTAATATTTTTTCTAAATGTGTTTCTTTTGTATGGAGATAATTTTATCATCTTAGTATAAAGACATTTATTTCAACTTAAAATTTTTATTCTTATTTGATGAATGGGATGTCTGGTAAAATATAAAATAAAAACATCCTTGCCTCACTGCTTATTTTCCTGCTATTGAATATAAAGTTTAAAAAAATACTTTATATTTGCCATAATTTTTGAAGATGTATTTTTTTATCAGATTAAGTAATTTCTCTTTCAATCCTAATTGTCTAAGAGTTTTAAAAAATCAGACATAAAGCTGGAACTTTTTCAAACTTTGCCCCTCAGAGAAGTTTTTAAAATTTGTTTAAGTAACATGTGAAATTACATTTATAGATTGTCTAATACTGACAGAAGAGATCTGTATTTGAAAAAAAATAAATTTTTATAGTGTGTATTATCTTCTTCATATACATTTCTTTATTTATCTTATGCTATTTTGTTAAGGATTTTTGTATACTTTTATGAGTCAGAATAATTTCTAAAATTCTTTTGACTTTTTTATACTTTATGTTTGTGACAATCATTTATTTTAAATATATCATTAATTTGTTTCTTTATATAGCTGCTTATAAATGCAATTATTCATAAATACATGAAATGGGAAATCAAGTGGTCCAAACTAGCCAAGACAATCTTGAAACATCTTGAAAAAGAAGAACAAATTTGAAAGACTCACACTTCCTGAGTTCAAAACTTACTACAAAACTACAATATTTAAAACGATGTACCAGCCAGGTTCGGTGGCTCCCGCCTGTAATCCCACCACTTTGGGAGGCCAAGGTGGGTGGACCATTTGAGGTCAAGAGTTCGAGACAAGCCTGACCAACATGATGAAACCCCATCTCTACTAAAAATACAAAAAAGTAGCCAGGCGTGGTAGCACATGCCTAGAGTCCCAGCTACTTAGGATGCTGAGGCAGGGGAATTGATTGAACCTGGGAGGCAGAGGTTGCAGTGAGCTGAGATCATGCCACTGCACTCCAGCCTGAGGGACAGAGCAAGACTCCGTCTCAAAAAACAAACAAACAAACAAACAAACAAACAAGAAACAATGTTCTATTGGCATAAGGATGAGCACACAGACCAATGGAATAGATCTGAAGAGTCCATAAGTAAACTCATATATCTATGGCCAATTGGTTTTCAACAATAGTGTCAAGATAATTCAATGGGGAAAGAACAGTCTTTTTAAGTAATTGTGATGGGACAACTGGAAGTCCACATGCCAAGCAATGAAGCTCGAACCCACCTCAAACCATATTCAAAATTAATTCAAAATAGATTAACAATCTAATAATATGATCTCTAACCATAAAGTCTTAGAAGAAAATGTAAGAGTAAATCATGAATTTGGCAATTGATATGACACCAGAGCATCAACAAAAGAAAAAAAAATAGATAAGTTGATAAAAATGATTATAATATAATAGATAAATTATATTAAAAACTTCTATGTGTCAAGGAATGTTATAAAGATAGTAAACAGGAAACCTATAGGATGGAAGAAAATATTGCTTAATCATAAATTATACATAATATCAGATAAAATTGATGTGCTATCCACAGCATAAAAAGAACTGCCACAACTCAACAGAAAACAAAAATGCAATTAAAACAGTTGACAAAAGACTTGAACAGACATTTCTCCAAAAAAGATATACAACTATCAACAATCACATGAAAAGATGCTCATGATTGTTTGTGACTAAGGAAATGTAGATCAAAATGACAATGAGATACCACTTTGTACTACTTATGTCAATAGTTTAAAACATGGAAAATGAGTATTGATAATGATGTAGAAAAACTGGAACCCTCATACATTGCTGTGGGAATATAAATTCATGTGGCCATTGTGGAAAGCATTTGGTATTTCCTCAAAAAGATAAACATAGAATTATCATATCATTCAACAATTCTTCATCTAGGTATATATTCAAAATACCAGAACACAATTCTAAAACAAATACTGAACACAAATGTTCATGGCAACAGTATTCACGATAGCCGCAACGCAGAAACAACCCATATGTTCATCACAGATGATTGGAGAAACAAAATGTGGAATATACTTACAATATAATATTATTCAAACACAAAAGGAAGTGCCAATACATGCTACAGTGTAGATGTTATTATGTTAACATATTAGGTAAAAGAAGTTAGGCATAATAATCACATTTTGAGTGATCCTATTTCTACAAAATATCCAGAAGAGATAATTCTATAGATACAGAAAACAGATTGGTGATTGTTAGTGGATGGGGAGATGGGGAGGGGGGTAATGCAGAGTGATGGTTTAATGGTATGGAATTTCCTTTCAGGGATAAAAATATTTTGTAACTTGATATAGGTGGCAGTTGCACAATGTCATGAATGTTCCAAATGTGACTGAATTGTACACTACAAAATGGTTAATCTTGTGTTATGTAAATTTTACTTGTAAATTCCAACCCAATG
>NW_012117477.1:2651204-2672375 GCF_000951035.1 Colobus angolensis palliatus
TTTATGGTATTAGGTCTAACATTTAAGTCTCTAATCCATCTTGAATTAATCTTCGTATAAGGAGTAAGGAAAGGATCCAGTTTCAGCTTTCTACTTAAGGCTAGCCAATTTTCCCAGCACCATTTATTAAATAGGGTGGATTCTGTTTTATAGTGATCCCAGATTAATATTGATTTTGCCATTTGGGCAGGTGTTCAATTTTTGTTTTTATTCTTGCAATCAGCTTGTTACATTGAGAGCTTTAGGCAACTAAGTATTGTTTTCCTCAGGCAAAATGCCAGTTTCAGGATTCATCTATTTAGGTTTTGACCTTTGGGATTTTTAAAATGTTATTGCCACCATAGTTCTGATATATCTGATGTATTTTATACAGCATTTCAGGTGTTTTGTACCAACCTTCCTCCCTCCCAGATTTTCTAGGCTACCAGATTGACAGAAATTGTTATACTGCCATGCCAGTTGCTTTTGCTTCATCCGTGAATGCTATGTTACTTCCAGGATCATGATGAATTTATATTGCAAATCTAATGGACAGCTTTCCTCCCTGCTCTTATTTGACTTTCCTCTGACATCTGAAGATTTTTCTGCTTTTTCTCATCTTTAAGAGTTCAACTCTCTCCAACGTTTTCTTCCATATGCATGAATACCGACTCTTTACTGTAGTAGAGCATTTTAATTTATTTGTTTGTTTTCTATGCTGATGATTTTCAACTGTGGCTATACATTATAATCACTTTGGAACATTTGAAAAAGATTATTCTGAATACATAATAGTAGCCTATTAGATTATATTTTAATCTGTAAGTTGCTTTTGTTTAGCAGATCTACTATATTATACATATTTTCAGTTTGATAATACTTATTCCTGAGTAATATTTAGCTCTACATTTACCTCAAATTCAATAAATGACATACTGATCAAATATATTTTCAACTACTACTCCTCTTGTATTGCCTGTTTCAGTAATTAGCAACATTGTTCATTGTTATCTGCCAAATATTTGGGGATTTTATATACCTCTCAGTTTCATTTATTAAATTTACTTTATGACCCTCATTGGACAGCATGAAGCAATGAGTCATTTTCTGAAGGCAGGGATATAATAATTCATAGAACTTAAACATTCCATGCTCATGGATAGGAAGATCAATATTGTGAAAATGGCCATACTGCCCAAATCAATTTATAGATTCAATGCTTTTTCTATTAAACTACCATTGACATTCTTCATAAAATAAAAAAAAGTAAAAATTATGTGGGACCAAAAAAAGAGCTTGCATAGCCAGGACAAGCCTAAGCAAAAAGAATAAACCTGGCGGCATCACGCTACCCAACTTCAAACTATACTACAAGGCTACAGTAACCAATACGGCATAGAACTGGTACAAAAACTGATACATAGACCAATGGAACAGCATAGAGAAGCCAAAAATAAGGCTACACAGCTACAACTACCTGATCTTTAACAAACTTGACAAAAACAAGCAATGGGGAAAGGATTCCCTATTCAATAAATGGTGCTGGGAGAACTGGGTAGCCATATGCAGAAAATTGAAACTGGATCTCTTCTCACACCTTATACAAAACTTAACTCAAGATGGCTTGAAGACTTAAATGTAAAACCCAAAGCCATACAAACCGTAGAAGAAAATCTAGGAAATACCATTCAGGACATAGGCATGGTCAAAGATTTTATGATGAAATAACCAAAAGCAATTGCAACAAAAGCAAAAATTGACAGATGGGATCTAATTAAACTAAAGAGCTTCTGCACAGCAAAAGAAACTATCATCAGAGCTGTGAGACAACCAAAGTATGGGAGAAAATTTTTGCAATTTATCCATCTGACAAAGGTCTTAAGCAAGGAGTTTCAGCAAATTTACAAGAAAAAAAAGTGGGTAAAGGATATGAACAGAAACTTCTCAAAAAGACATATAGGCAGCCAAGAAAGATATGAGAAAAAGCTCAACATCACTGACCATTAAAGAAATGAAAATCAGAACCACAATGACATACCATCTCACACCAATCAGAATGGCAATTATTAAAAAGTTAAGAAACAACACATGCTGGCGAGGTTTCAGAGAAATCGGAACACTTTTACACTGTTGCTCGGAATGTAAATTAGTTAAACCATTGTGGAAGACCATACAGTGACTCCTCAAAGATTTAGAACCTGAAATACCATTTGATCCAGCAATCTCATTACTGTATATATACCCAAAGGAATATAAATCTTTATGTTATAAAGATACAGGCACACATATGTTCACTGCAGCACTATTCACAATCGTAAAGATATGGAATCAACCCAAATGCCTGTCAGTGATAGACTGGGTAAAGAAAATATGGCACATATACACCATGGAATGGTATGCAGCCATAAAAAAGAAGAAGATCATGTCCTTTGCAGGGATATGGATGAAGCTGGAAGCCATCATCCTCAGCAAATTAACACAGGAATAGAAAACCAAACACCGCATGTTCTCACTTACAAGTGAGAGCTGGACAATGAGAACACACGGACACAGGGAAGAGAACAATACACACTGGGGCTTCAGGGGAGGCTGGTGGTGGGAAGAGGATTAGGAAAAAGAGTTAATGCATACTGGGCTTAGTACCTTGGTGATGGGCTGATAGGTGCAGCAATCCACTATGGCACACGCTTACCTATGTAAGAAACCTGCACATCCTGTACATGTAACCTGGAACACACGCACACAAAATTTAAAAAAAAATTCATAGAACTTAAGAATTAATAATAAAAGAGGACACCCAGTTTAAAGCCACTAAGTAAATGACATACACTCTCAGGAAAGCCAAGCACAAAACTAGTAGTCTATGTCCATAGGTAGACAAGGTTTACTGGGAATAGAATGGAATGACTGAGCTAATGAGCAAAACCTTACCAACATATCAATTAGTTTTGTGATTGTATTTAGGAGTATGACCCGAAAATTTAAGAGTATGGTCAAGGAGAGGCCAACTCTTCCTACTCAAAACCCCACCCACTAAATTAAGCTAGAAGTTCTTGGAATTTGCCTAATATAAAACATAACTTTTTATTTCCAAATTTGCAGTTAGGCTTACACCACTATTGTGCTATCTAATGTAGATTCCAGGATACCAAGTCTTTGAGCACGTGGTAGTGTATCAGAAGATGAGGCAGAAATTTATTCCACAAGAATCCATCATCCCCACAGGGAGTCTCTTTGTCGATTGGAAGGTTTATAAAAGAAAATGAAGCTTTGTTTAATGAGATTGAATGAAATAAGATGTGTCTGTGCATTCTCACAATGAGATAAGGATACAGAGACCAGGTACAGAAGACATGGGATTTATTACATCATTCTATTTTCAGGGCTCCAGCTAGTTATCCCCAGTTTCTAGCATAGTGGGATGTTTTTCACCTGCAGACCAGTGATCAGCCTCTTTTATTCAACACCACAGTGTTTGGTTGAGTCTATGGTTTTCATACAGATTCCCTAGCAATTCCTGCTGCTTGAGAGTTGATAACTGTGAGGGATCAGAGGTGCTTGAGAGAGTAACTGTGAAGAAAATGTATTAGCCTGAATGAAAGGGCACAGAAAGAATTATACTTCCCAAATGTAGCTTTTGCACTAAGCCTAAACACATATTTTTAGCTCAGTTCACCAGAGTGTCATTTCTAGTAAAAGCCAAGCTAACAATATGAAAGTATCTTTTATTTCCTTTTTTATGTTTATTTTCATCCTAGAGTATGTAGGGGCAGGTTGGTGATTCTGCCAATTCAAGATTAGAATACTTCTGTGTTCCTGAATACACTCGTCAAAATACCCTGCAGTGTCACCCCAGTTTCTCTTAAATTCTCACATATAAGAAAAATAATCACCTGCACTTAATGACTAACAAAGACATGGGATTTGAGGTAAGGGGTATAGAATGATCTCAGTATGCCAGAGACAAAAGGAAGGGTTGATGACAATGTCATATAGATAATATTAGAGAAGAACAATGACCTTGGGAGAGTGAGAAGAAATTTTGTGGCATAGGTTCGCTCCTCTATACAAAACTGTAAATGTTCATTTAACATTATTGACAGTGTATGTCCGCTACCAGTTTCAGTGTTATCTATAATATTTTATCCTTGCTTTCAGGGACAGAAACAAAGCTCTTCTCTTTATTTTATAATTTAATGTGTGGGATATTTTCAAGAACATTATAGATGACTTCTGTCACATCTGAGTATCAATTAGTTAATCATTACTGTCAGAGTATTACAGTTTATGTACAGTAGACAGGTAGTAGATGAAACTGATCCTCTAAGAATGATAACAGGAGGACAGATAGAAATTGGATGTACTGAAAGGTGAAGGTTGGAACAAATTTTATTATGTTTTTACAGGATTACAATTCAAAATAAGTGGTGATCCAGCTAACTGGGTGCTCCTTTTTGCAAATTATCATTAATTATTCTTAATCCTCTCAATGTCAAAGGGATTGCTGTGTTGATTATATTTAAAATAAGTTTTAATAAAATTTGTCATGCAATATATCCTAAAATAAACTAAAGGATAAGCTCATTTTAAATTGTGCATTTGTTGCATCTGATTTGCTCAGATACTGTAAGGATTACAAGTGTTAACCTTGTTAGGTTGTTATTAGCATTTAAATTAATGGTTTTCCATCAATAGAAAGCAGATAGCCTAGTTCTTGTGTTACTTGTAAAACAAACATAAAAATTAAGATATATCTGATCCAAATAGTTTTGAGCTAAATTTAAATACACATCAATGAAATACTGGCAAAAGTTGCTTCCAAATTTCTGGCACAAAATATGCCTCCCTTTGTCATCTCTAAACCACAGCTTGTAAGCATTTAAGAATCCACAGGTTAAATCTAATCTGCTGAAAAATTCCTTCTAGCTATTTACAATGCTTTCCTCTATAATTAAATGATACTTATTCCCTCTTTGATTTTCAGATCAATTTTAAACATAATTTTTAAAATTTTGGAATAATTTTGGTTTTCTTGAAAAATTACAAAGATAGTACAGAGAATTACCACACTTTCACATCCAAATCCTCCTATAATGAACATCTAATATTAGTGTCAGAAGCCTGTCATAATTAATCAGCCTACATTGATGCATTGTTACGTAAAGACTATACTTTATTCAGACTTTCTTAGTGTTACCTAATGTTCTCATTCTTTCCCAGGATCCAACTACATGTAGTCATCTTAAGTTTCTCTTGAGTGTGGCAGTGTTTCAGTTTTCTTATTTTTAGTAACCCTCACAATTTTTAGGAGGACTGACTAGGTATTTTGTAGAAGATTTGTCTATTGGGAATTAACTGATGTTTGTCTCATGTATAGACTAAGGTTATGTGTATTGGGGAAGAAAACCACAGAGGTAAAGTGCCATTTTCATCACAAGATATATTAAAAGTAGATATTTTCAATATAATTTATCACCATTGGTGTTGACCCTGATCCACTGGCTTAGGCAATGTTTGTCAGGTTTCTTCACTGTAAAGTTGTTCTTTCCTCTGCCTTTCCATACAATATTGTTTGGAAGGAAGTAACTATACATAGCCTCCTGTTAAGGGGTAGAGTTATAATACTCCTTGAGTGTGGAATATCTACATAAAATATTTGGAATAATTTTGCATGAAAAATTGATCTAATATCCTCCATATATTTATTTAATCATTTATTTATAGCAGTATATATCATGGTGGTTTACTGAGCATAACCTAATACTGCTTTATATATTGTGTTGCTCATATTGTTCCAGTTTAGGCCACTGGGAGCTCCTCAAGTTGGTATTTGTGTCCTTTGGCATACACCCATCAATTTTTTTGTTTGTATTTTGCATATTTGTTTGTAGTACTTCCTCCTTTTTGTATTTAAAGCCTTATGTAATTTCAACATTTATTTTATATTCAACGGGTACATAAGTAAGTATGTTACATGGGTGTATTGTATGATGCTAAGGTTTGAGATATAAATGATCCCATAAATGAGGTAGTGAGCATAGTACCCAACAGTTTTTCAACCCTTTTCTCCCTCCCTCTCTCCACCCTGTAGAAGTCCTCAGTGTTTATTGCTGCCATCTTTATGTCCATGGGTATCCCATGTATAACACTTATAAGCGAGAACATGTGATATTTGGTTTTCTGTTCCTGGATTAATTCACTTAGGATAATGGTCTTCAGCAGCATCTATGTTTTGCTGCAAAGTACGTGATTTCAATCTTTTTATGGCTGTATAGTATTCCTTTGTGTACAAGTGCCATATTTTTTAAATCCAGTCCACCAATGATGGACACCTAGACTGATTCTGTGTCTTTGCTGTTGTGACTAGTGTTTTTAGCACTTCATTTATTTTGGCAACTTACTTCAAGGTCCTCTTGCATATTCCCTGTCTCAGTCCTAGAATCAGCAATTCTGGAAGCTATGGTTCCATTTATTGGAGAATTCTATTAGAATTTAGTAGACTCATCGCTACCAGTAGTAAACTTTTTGCTGAAATAGATGCCAGAAAATAAATTATTTTTATGTGTATCTATGTCTGTAGGTATATAAAACCTCTGCTATACCTTCTCTCCTCATTGAATTATTCAAGTCAAGTTAATTACAAATGCTGTGTGCCCCATAAAAAGCCACCTAGGTAGAATTACAGCTCATTTCTTTGTGTGTGAGGAAAAAGAAACTGTAACTTACTATGATATTACAGTGGTAACTCAAAGGAAAGCAATAAATGAACACTTAACCCACTCTTGGAATGGAGAGAAGATGTCTTGAGAAACCACATTCATGTTTGTATTCGTTTTCTATTGCTGTGTATAAAACTAATATAAATTTAGTGGCTTAAGACATACTAATTTATTATCTCATAGTATTTCTAGATTATAAATCCAGTCACAACTTAATGGGCTGTCTGCTTGGGATCTCACAATAGTAACACAAATGTATTGGCCAGGTTATGTTCTCATGTAAGGTTTGAGATTTTCTTTCTAAGCTCATGTGGTTTGACTAAATTCAATACTTATTAGTTATAGAACAGAGGTCCCATTTCATTGCCACTGTCATCTTCATGCTACTCTGAGCTTCTAGAGACCACTCACATTCCTTGCCATATAATCCCCTCCAGTTTCAAAGTTAGCAAAGAAGAATCTTCCTCATGTTGTGTTTCTCTCATGCTTTATATTTCTTTTTCCAGGAAGATCCTAGTCTCTTAAAGTTTCACCTAATTAAATTTTGCCCTCTGAAGATAATCACCTTTTCTTAAAGTCACCTGTACCATATCAAAAAAACCTAAGCATAGGAGTAAAATCTGTCATATTCTCAAGTCGCATGCATTAAACAGGTGGGTAGTCTGGGGGCAGTAATACTGGAGACAATCTTAGAATTGTGCCTGCCATAGATCTGTATTTTTATAATTTAGTAGAACATTCTTCAGTTGCAGATATAAAGAGAGCAGGCATTAGGCAGAAGATAGAGGTAAGCAAGACATATAAAGTGTAAATACAAGCAATTCAGGATTGATAAGGTAGAAGACTTCCAGTCTGGCCTTTGGGAGATGAGACTATATAAATAAATATGGCATGAATTAATGAGGACCTCCTTCCATGCTAAGAAGACTTCAATTTTTCTGTAGTTTGTAGAGAATTTTAATCAAGGAGTAACAAGTAAAATTTCTTATACTGATGAAACACAGAGACAACAGCGTAAGTAATAATTCTGCATATTACAAAGCTGGTATCAGAATCGTCCAGGCAAGAGTTGACTAAGGCCTAAAATAAGAAAATGATAGTAGGAAAGAGGAGATATGTATATAATTACCCTTGAAAATGGGGTTAGGGTTCATAATGTCTCCAGTTGTGTAGGCCATAGAGAGATTATCCAGGAAGACACATGATCAAATGACCCAGGAAAGGAGCTCTTTGGGTCTGTCAGGAGAATGCAGAGTTGTTGATTATGAATCACAATATACAAGTGAAGGTTTCTGGGAAATAAGGCTAGAAATATGCCATCAATTATCCTGTAAAGTATCTTTAATGGAAACATGCTGGAAGAGTAATCATGCATTTGCATTTGAGATTATTGAAGAATTCTAATGCAATTTTTAAGCAAGAAAAAATAAGAAACCAGAATGCCAAAGACTAAAAAGTGGAAACTTTAACAATTGCACAGCTTTAATAATTGTACAGTGGCAAAATTCATTTGACTTAGGCATAGGATGACCATGATTTAAGTGTTTAGTATTCTATTAATAAATAGTTAGTAAGGGAGTAATCTTGCTCCAATTGCTCAAGAACAACCACCATGCAACAGTTCATATCATGACATTTTGTATATACTCAATTCTGGTAAGAAATGATATGAAATAGGTCCTATTTTGTCTTTGAAACTGTCAACCTCCCTCCTCAGCCCATTTATACCTAACTTGGGGCCAATATGATGGCTGGGGACAGACGAAGGAGAGCTAAATACAAAAGAAAAACCATTTGCATAGAGTAACATAATGGAGTAGAAAACACTAATCTACTTAATGTCTTCTTTTTCTGTTCCCCTGATTCTGGAGCAAGCTAGGGATTATGCAAACAGTTGCCAAAAAGACTTCTTGCTATTTTAAATGACAGGTTTGTATTGGACAACCATCATTTCAAAACTGAAACAAATGTTGTCACTTATTAGAATGGAAAATACATGCACATAAAAATGTATTTCTATTTTTCATCTGGAACTAAGATTTCTTAGAATACTTAAGCTTTAAGTTGTATGCAGACTGCAGAGATGATTATACATTGCACTGTCATTTAGAATTAGCTTTGTTTGCATAGAGTGGAAAAAGAAGTGGGCATATGACAACTATCTATTTTATTTGATCAGTCTAGAAAATTTGATTTTCTTTGTTCTGACATTGTTTGGCTGTTGAGATGGATCTTTTTAAATGACAATAGTCAAATTTCTATGTCACTTCATGTTAGATTTAGCTTGAGCCAAGGAAATGTTTTTGTCCTCTTTACTTCTAAGATATTTGTCTAAGAACCTGGGTAAAGAGAGAATTGCAATTGAAGGGCACAGCAATGTATGTAGAGAACAAAGAAGATGTATGGAGATTTCTAAGTTGACTTTATAATATACCATCAAAATATTCGATATTACATGTCAAAACAGCTGCTAAATAAACAGCATATAAACTAATTAGTGAGGACCCATGACCAACATAAGCACCAGAATTATATAAAATAATTCTTTTATCAGCTCACAACCCCTTTATGAGAACACTAACTGACGAATCTACTCACCTAAGGATGAGAGACAAAAGTGGATCTCCTCTTTTGCTCTGGCATCTTCCAAATTGACTTCACTTTTGTTCTTGATTAATAAAGTATTATAGGTAAAAAAGTTATCTTGTTAAAATTTTAATAAATTCAGGAAATACAGTATAGATGAAGGGAACAATATGAAATTAAGCATTATTTTTATCTTCAGGATTAAGTAAATTGTTTAAAAAATTTTTTATAGTTTGCAATTTATAAAGTTTGCTCACAAGCTTAGTTTTACTTGGTTGCAATAATGGAAATAGAATACGTACAACTCGGTTGTAATAATAGAAATAGAATACACACAAAAACTGTTATTTTGGGGTATGAATTTTGTAAGATTTGGAAGTAAAATCTTGAGGGTCTTGCTTCCTTTCAGAGTAAATAGATACGCAATTGAGCACTTGTTTCATAATCTCTGATCATCAAGATTCCAGGACCTTACATTAAATTCCCAGTGTAATCTGTCCCCAGCTAGCAGCCTTATGTGGTCATTTCCTTTTGCAATTCTACCAACCTGTATCACTTTCATTTTATCACCTCTCTGGTAGTCCTTATGTATTCTCTAGCATACAAGAAAGTTGTGAAGGATTGTGTTTTAAATTTTAAGACTGAAATTTTGATTTCTGTGCTTTAGGCCCCAAAATACACTCTCTATTTCACAATCCCCCTCTTACAAAATGGAAGAGTTGCCTTTCGAAATTCTTGTCTGTGCCATGGTTTCAAAATTCTTTCAAATAGGTAGGAATTAGAATGAAATAAAGATAAATTGGTCAGTCTCAATCTTCCTTGACTAAATGGATGGGTTTTTTTTTGTTTGTTTTTTGTTTTTTTCCTGGATAGGGGCAGGGCCACATATAAGAGAGGATCAGAAAAAAAAAAAAAAAACAGATAAATATTTCATTATATTATCTCACTACAATGATTTCAAAGATAAGGAAAGTAAGGTTCATAGTGATTTAGAGACTTGTATATGATCATGATGATAGAAAACTGGAAAGAACAGCTTGAACTGCTCTTGGTAAAATCTCATGCAAGGATTTTTTCACGTCATAATCTAATTTATCTTTCAGAGAAATATACTTAATTGGAGAAACATAAAATTTGTGCTCTCTTTTGAAGAATCAATGTTGATTAGATCAAGACTCAATAGTCTTTATAGGTGCTGATTGTCATGTCTTCAGTGCTATGGGAACGCTGAGAAGGATGCAACTCACAGTCTGCACTGTTGGGGAAGTTGTTAAAGGTAAATGGTGTTGTGAGAGAAAGACAAGGAAGTTGGGTGAATAGAATTTCATAGATAATGGCACCCATATGCTAGAAGTTGTAACTAATTTAATCATAGGGTACATTTAAGGTAGAAAAGTGGGAGAAGAATTGATAGAAGTTGTGGTAAATGAGGCTTGCATATGTCATTAATAATCTTATATCTCATTTATTGCAAAGATAAAATATTTATGATTCCAAGAAACAAACACATTTAATCTGTGATTGGGAAAGATAACCATTGATGGTAGAACGTTAAAATAAAAATTCTTGGCAGAAAGGGCAGTTTGGAAGTAATTTGAGTATCTCAACAAGGAGCTAATGTTTTATACTTGAAATAATTAAAAAACAAGTGGTGTTATGAAGACAAAGGGAAAATCAAGATGTATTTAGTAGAAAGAATGAGCAGAGCTAGAGACTGATAGTGTGAGATATCGTGCATTAAAATATCTGATACCTGGCACACATAACTATTCAATAAACGTCCTATCACTCTTTCCCCGCAACCTGTGTTGGATTGGTTTTTACATGAATATAACTCATACCTGTCTGCCACGAAAGTTATGTCAATACAGCTTCTAAAGCAATTGGAGTATGATATGAAGATCTATCATTAATGATAATGAAAAACAATCAGGAAAGTGAAATAGTGTTCATACGCATGTTTGACTACATAAGCACATGTTTACAAACATAGCTTTATACACTGACACCAATAAATGTGGGTGTTATATTACTCAAATGTAGATGTTATATCTGTAGATTTACAAGGTCATAAAACCATTATATCATCAAACTAGTGCACAATTAGTATGTGCAAAACAAATGGATGGAAAGTCTTGATACTTTTTGTAGTTTTATATTTTGCAAATTTAAAACAATAGCTTTTGAGGAATAAAACCAAAGAAAAATGAACCAAGATCATTCATTAGTTACCACATCTGCTCTACATTTTTTTGCATTTGCTTTTTCATCTAGATACATAAGAGTTTTCAAGGATTAAGATGGTAAGAGTATCACTAGGATGAAGACAATTTTAAAAAATAGAAAGCAATAAGAGAAAAAGAGAGGAACGGCACTCCATTTAGTTAAGCATAAACCACAAACTTCCCCATCCCCTACAGCCAGTGTCTATTTCTAGTGTGCTTTCAAATGCTCCCTGCCTCTCTGTAAATACTGTCATTATTCTCTCACTTGAGTTATTGTTCTCCACTCGTAATATTGATGCAATTTGGAAATTCTATTTATGTCACCTTAATAAATGTATATCTCCAAATGACAGAGAAAACACCCCTCAGAAAGTTGTTTGCTGCTTTCTAGTTGGGGTACTGTAATTAATTTTACTGGGAAATTTAACTACCTCACTGTTAAACAATTTGCATGCTACTAAATCCTTTGCATGCTAAATATAAGAGGCCCATCAACTATGTTGCTTTAATCACACCCTATTTCAGTAACAACTATATTTTCTGATAAATTACCTTGAGAAATTACATGCAGGTATTTAGGATGTACACTCCAATCATATGAAAGTTAAAAATATAAATAGAATTTAAGAATCAAAGAAATGCCGGGCGCATTACTACAAAACTACAGTGGTTAAAATGATGTTCCAACCGGGCCTGGTGGCTCACGCTTGTAATCCCAGCACTTTGGGAGGCTGAGGCAGGCGGATCACCTGAGGTCGGGAGTTCGAGACTAGCCTGACCAACATGGAGAAACTCTGTTTCTACTAAAAATACAGAATTAGCTGGACGGGGTGGCGGGCACCTGAAATTCCAGCTACTCGGGAGGCTGAGGCAGGAGAATCGCTTGAACTCAGGAGGCCGAGTTTGCAGTGAGCTGAGATCATGCCACTGCACTCCAGCCTGGGCAACAAAAGTAAAACTCAGTCTCAAAATAAATAAATAAATGAATAAAATAAAAGTCAAAGACGTTATCTTACGTCATATAACGAAGAAATATTCCTCATGATTTTAATAAAATAAAAATATATAAAAGATAGGTTAGGATTAAGTAAAAATTTGTATTTCAGAGCAACGATTCTCATCTCTGTTTGTCAAAATCATTTATAAAATATTTTAAAATACATATTATTGGAATCTCCTCTCCCCACCTATTTCCAGAGATTACATGTAAGTGTAGGCAGGACCCCTGGTATCAGAATTTATAATTTCCTACATCATACTTAATCACAGTCAACTTTGGACACTACTGTTTTCTTTTATTATTATTATTATTATACTTCAAGTTCTAGGGTACATGTGCACAATGTACAGGTTTATTACATATGTATACCTGTGCCATGTTGGTGTGCTGCACCCATTAACTTGTCATTTACATTAGGTGTATCTTCTAATGCTATCCCTCCCCCCACACACACACATTAGGTCCTGTGTCAAAATACTACATAGTCGCCACTGTGTAGACTAGAGATCCTGTGTCTGCTTCCTGTGTCAAAATACTACATAGTCGCCACTGTGTAGACTAGAGATTAACCTTGTCTTCATACTAGAATGTTTGGAGAACTCTAAAATTATCAGTATTCAGTGTCACTCTAAATCAATTAAATCTGATACCAATATCTAGCATAATTCTGGTTCTCGTAAGGCTCTCTTGGAATGGATCCCACACATTGGTATTTTTCAGGTCCTAGGGATAACCTTATTAAACATAAGGGAAAATTCAGTTTCAAAAATGTCGATATTTGAATGCTTTTGTTGAATGATCTAAATTTAGTTTGTCTAGTAATCATCTTTGAACATGATGTTAAAGATGACTAATACAATGTGTAATATGACTACTTAAAATATTTGACATATAGATACATTGTGTTTAGTATTTGTTTTTTGACAATTTACTTGATCTCTAACTACCCTGTCACTCATGGTCAAATTATTTCTGAAATACTAACTGCTTTTAAGACTCAATTTGTCATCTGCTTTAGTTTCCTGTCACCCCTAAAAGCCTGTATCAGTTTTAGTAGGAATAATTTAAAAGACAAGGTTTAAAATTAATTTGAATTAACTTTAAACAGAATTTCATATTTATTATAATCTAGGAAAATGTAAATTTGAGTGACAATTTGATGTTAAGGTATTCCCTGACATATCATGTAATTTTTTTGAGAAATAGATGATGAAAATCATGTTTTTTTCAGCAGTGGTAAAAATACAGATTTCAGCTGAACTGGGATAACTCTAGGCTTATCTCTGTTGTTTCTGGGGACACCTGCAAGTCTGGTACTGACTTTTGAACAAGATAAGAATGAGTGTGACAATTAACGATTTATACAGTTCTATTGAAAAGTCAGAAACTCCAGTGGTAGTACTCAGGGTTGATTTGCTTATTGATGTCTTACACGTGTTATAATTGGTTAAACAACCTGGCTTGCTTCCATAATCAATGTGGCCTAAGTGGCTCTGCAGCGAATTACAGCCTTTGCTGTCCTGAAACCATGACCCTTTGAACACAGATTGGTGATTCATAATGAAGAGAGGAAGTCTATCCTGAGAAAGGACTTAGAGGAAATACACCTGAAATTCTCTTCAGCTCTCATGCTTTCCTGCCCTTCTTTCATGGGTGGAACTAGAACTGTATCTTTATTTTATTAAACTCGCCTTTAAGATTATTATGTAAGATCTTAGGAGTTTTTTTGGGATCTGATTCCATGATCTCATTGCAGGTAGCTTTCATAAATATAACTCTGTACCCATGGTCTACTCTGTGAAGCCATTTTGATTACCAGGGAGAACTATGTTCTTGTGTGTGTCCCCATAGGACCTACCTATGCATGTCTGCATTTGAGCATTTGTTACATTATCCTGTAAATGTTGTTCAGGTGCCCATTTTCCTCTCTAGATTATAAATTCCTGGGGAAAAAGTGAGCATGATTAAATTATCTACTTATTCCTGCTCACTTTATAAAAATGTCATTTTTAAATTTTTGTTTATAAAACAGACCATGTAACATCAACAAAAAAAATCAACTATACATGTTTATGCTCATAAAGGTTCAATTCCTTTCGTCTTTCAAGTCCTAAGCACTTAACAAGTGTCTTTACCTAAGATATTAGACATATTATTTGATTATGAATTCAATCAAAGAATGACCAAATATATGATTTTTAGAAAAGTGTATATACTGTTTCCAGTTACCTGAGAAGGAACAAAAACATTATATTTGCAGAACTTTAGGCCATTGAATTTGAAAACTATAACAAAAGATATTGATACACAAGTCCTATTTATGTCACCTGTGATTTTAAATGGTAAGGTGATAACTGAAAGCAGATAAGAAGGAACTGAGGCAAACTGAAGAACATTGGATAAGATAAGTTAGATTCCAGATTTTTCAAATAGTGCTAGAAAACTGTCATAGATAATCCAATTATGTCCTTTGTTTTATTTCTTGTGCAAATAAATATTTTGTTTAAAAACCGTTTTCATATTCTAGGAATTAAAATTTCATATTCTAGAAATAAAAAAAAAAAAAAATCAGTCCTGAAATATACTGCAATCAGTTAAGGCAAACAGACATTCCCAAACAGCAAAAATATCAATACTCTAGAACTCTGACTTACTCCCACTACAGAATTTTAAGAAACTGATTAATGGGATGGAATTGACATCATTTGTGGACATACATTTTGAGGAATCTAGCACACTTCTATATTCTCCATGGAGGCAGAAATACTCTATTGTTGATTTCTGTGGTGATTCTGGTAAGCTATTTAGAGTCTGTAGTCATGATATCAAGTAAATGTTCAATAAAGGACTGAAACTACATGAAGAATAGTTCTATACGATGACCATTTGTGTAACTGTATGAAATAGTAAAATCACAATTACTTCCCCTAAAAATGCAATTATTGTTAAAATCCAAGAGATTTAATGGCAAGTACCTTGCTCTTCACATTAAGCCATCATTTAACAGTATTGTAGCTCACCACATTAGAGTTAAATGTTACAATTCACTAAAGATTGTATTGGAATTCTTACCCCATCCATCCCAGTTTGAGTGCGTATATGTATGTATGTGCGTGTATTAACATTGGGTAATATCACTGTTGCTACAGTCTTTCTTAATCGAGTGTATATGGGGCATATATACTAAGATTTTGAGTGTCTATTTCTTTACTTGCTAAACGCAGCACTGAAAACTTCACCAATGTTATCATCCAGACTGCAGACTGTCTCAAGTAGTATTCCTTAACAAAACACTTCACCTACCTAGAGAGAATTTAGTTTCCTTCCCCCACTTCCCCCTCTTCTTTCCCCCTCTCTCTTTCTCCCTCTCTCCTTTGCTCTCCATCTCTCCTTTTCTCTCTTTCTTCCTATCATTTATTATTCTATCTGTATGAAAAAGAAAAAGAAAACATATCCCTTTTGGTTAGACTCTTACTCTTCATCCTTCACATTATGAAATCTTTAGTTCACATAGATTAGGCATATATATATACACATATATATACACACACATATATACACACACACACATATGTATCTTATACTATCTCTAAATTTGCAGTTTAATTTCTTAAAATTCAAAAATGTACTTGGAGTTTCAGCAGAAAATTGTGGTATACTTGGAGTATTTGTGACACTGGGGAAGAGGAAAGCAGCATAAAAATTATTTTTTTATTTCCCTTTAATGAAGTTCCAGGTTGATTCTGGTGATTCTGGCAAGCTATTTAGAGTCTGTAGCCTTGATATCAAGCAGACGTTCAATAAAGGACTGAAATTACATGAAGAATAGTTCTATATGTTCTCAAATTTTTCAGATATGGTTTACTGGCAAGCATATAATGTTTAATATAATATGTAATCCACCATTCCAGATACTGACATATATTTTTTAGATAAAATAACATTGCCACACTTTCATAGGTGTTAATGTTATGTAAGGACATTAGTGAAAATTAAATTACTGATTAATTTTAATAAATTGTGTTGAATTTATTGTCTGGATATGGAAACTATAACTTGATGTCTACCTTATATCCCCAAATAATGATTTTAAATAGTAAACAAAGTAAAAGTTTCTACAATATATTAAACTATTAATTAATTAAACTAATAATATATAATAATTATATATATATATATATTTTTTTTTCCTGAGACAGAGTCTTGCTCTGTTGCCCAGGCTGGTGTGCAGAGGCATGATCTCAGCTCACTGCAATCTCTGCCGCCTGGGCTCAGGCGAGTCTCCTGCCTCAGCCTCCCAAGTAGCTGGGATTACAGGCGCATGCTACCACACCTGGCTAATTTTTGAATTTTTAGTAGGGATGGGGTTTCAGCATCTTGGCCATGCTGGTCTTGAACTCCTGACCTCATGATCCACCCGTCTTGGCCTCCCAAAGTGCTGGGATTACAGGCGTGAACCACCGTACCTATTTTTATGATTTCTCAAAGAGTGAAAAGGTTGAAAAATATTAGCAACATGTATAGCTGAGAAAAGGCTCATAAACATAAGACAAAGAATAATTAATCATAAGAAAAAGACAAAGGCATTTTCTTCTTTCAACTCTTTATGGGGGTATTCCTTCCTAGTTTCATTTGCTAGAAAAGGAAATAGGCTTGAGCATTGCCTTACTGAAGGTTACACAGGTAAGTTGGAGAAAAGAGATTCAAACCTAGAACCCCACTTACCTCCAAAAGAGGCAGGTTTTTGGAGAATTCAGATTAATTCCACGTCATTACTAAGAGTTGTTTTTGTTGTTTCTTTTTTATGTCAGTCTTTGCTTCTCTTGGCCTGAATTTTATCATCTGGGAAATAAATGAAGGGGAAGAATCACAACACTGATTTTTAAATGGAATTTTATTTAAACAACTTGAATTACTAATAAATCTGTGGAAAAGACTCACACTATTGTTAAAGTTCAAGAAAATTCGAATTAAAATCAAAACTAGATGCCACTAAACAACAACCAGAATGATTAAAATAAGATGCAGACCTGTTGGAAAGGAAATGGAGCAACTAGAACTCTTATAGGCTATTGGTATGAGTGTAAACTGTTATCACTGTTTTGGAAACTATTTTTAATTATGAACTAAAGTTGAATACACACATTGTATGACCAATCATATAACTACTCCTAAATACATATTGAGAATGCATATGTATATGTAACATGATATACCAACAAGAATATTCATAGCAACATTATTCATAATAATCCTACATTAGAAACAAACCAAATGGCTATTATCAGTATAATTAATACATTTTATACAGTGGCATGCTATATTCTAACAATGAATAAACTAAAACTGCATACAAACATGGAATAATATAATGAACATAACATCAAACAAAAAATATAAATGAATATATAACCTGTATTTCATGTATATAAAACAAAATATAAAGCAAGACTAGTCTGTGGATTTAGAAGTTAAGATTATGGTCATCTTTAGAAAGTCAGAAGTAAGTACTAATTTACAGAGGCAAAAATAAAAATCCAAAGTGGTGATAATTTACTACTTCTTGATACGAGTTTTGGCTATGGAGGTGAGTTTATAATAATTCACTGAACCATACAATGTGAATTTATGCATTGCTTTATAAGATTGATTTTACTTCAATAAAATGTTAAAAATAAAAATAATCATAAATTTATTATAATGCTCTGCAGAATAAATTTTGTGAATTATTATCCATTTAATTGGGCATGAAAATGGCATTATGGTTTTGGACATTAAGGACAAAAATAAATGTCCTTAGTTTTAAAAATACATACTATTTACTAAAGCATGCAAAAAGATTATATTTCACCATTTGCTTTAATATATATCTATTAATACAATGAAAAATAATGAGGAAAAGATGAAATAAATTTTATATTTATGAAAGACAATACTACTATACTATTCTAGTTGCTTTTAAATATATTTGAAAGTTATTATAAACTTTTTAAAAATTAGTGCTACATTTATCTAGCGCTCAAAAAGACTAAAAATTTATTCTACCCTTGTGTTTTCTTAGCACAAATGTGGCACTCCACCCATAGAGTCTGCTGTTCAGAGAGTTACCTAGATATAATCCTTGACTTCTCCCTCACCAATTCTATTCCCACCACATTCCTTATGACACCTAAAGTCTTGCTGGTTCTACCTCTTTACTATCCAGGGATTTCATCTAGCTCACCTCATGCCATGACCAGTGTATGAATTCAAGTCCCAATCCTCTCAAACCTGAATTGCTTCGCTAACCTTTTTAACTGGTCTTACCATCTCCTGTTCTTGCCAGCTTATATCAATTCTCCACATTAGGGTAAGAGTGGTCTTTTCTAAGCACAGATTTAATCAAATTAGAATACCTAATGACTCCCCTATACTGGGCATAGGAAAAAGCACTGGCCAATATTTAGGTACTCAACTTACTGAAACAAATTAATATAATACATTCAAATTCTTCCTCAAAATGAAGACTCACATTGGTGCTAGGATCTATTGCACAGGACTGCAATGTGTAGTAACATTTCAAATTGGAATTGGTTGTGCTCTCCTCCATATTTAGAATTTACTGGATGGATGGATAGATAGATAGCTGCTAAACTAACACAAGCTGCTGTGGTATTGCTCTCTGGCAGCCCCTCCACACCCAAAATAAAATGAAAAAAAAAAAAAAATTGGCCAAGGAAGAAGACTCAGAAAAGGAAGAGAAGAGTAAAGGCGATAAATTGGAGTTCTACAGGCCTTAATGTAGGATGATTCAGGGAAATCGGGGATCCTCACACTGGAATGAGTATGATTTTCACACTCAGTAATGCATGTATATATTTTCAATCATGGTGGGGGGCGGTCATTTAGGCCTTTATGTGGTTTTGTTGTCCTAACTGGGTGGAGTTTGCTGGCTGGAATAAAGCTGCATTTGTCAGAAAATGATTTCATATAGGTAAGTAAGATTTGTGGAATTTTTAGATGAGCTGTAGGAGTAGGATCAAGACTGAGCTTCTAGCAAAAATATTCTTAAAGACTTCACATATTTGTTTCATCAGGAGAGCTTCCGGTACCGCCACAATAATTCATAGATACTTAGGAAGGCGTCAGCACAATCGCTCGCTATTGGGCCTCAATTTAATTTTTTTTTTTTTTTTTTTTTTTTTTGTTGAGACGGAGTCTCGCTCTATCGCCCAGGCTGGAGTGCAGTAGCCGGATCTCAGCTCACTGCAAGCTCCGCCTCCGGGGTTCCCCCCATTCTCCTGCCTCAGCCTCCTGAGTAGCTGAGACTACAGGCGCCCGCCACCTCGCCCGGCTAGATTTTTGTATTTTTTTAGTAGAGACGGGGTTTCACCGTGTTAGCCAGGATGGTCTCGATCTCCTGACCTCGTGATCCGCCCGTCTCGGCCTCCCAAAGTGCTGGGATTACAGGCTTGAGCCACCGCGCCCGGCCAATTTACTTTTTCAAAATGGATGTCACATTACTGTTTAACATCCCCCTTAAGATCTTCTGCTTCTATAAAAAGTGAAGCCAATCCATGACTACACTTGTCAACAGGGATAGCAGAATCAGACTAAATGCAGCCACATCATGCTGTTCCACATACAACTGCAAAATCATGAAAAGATCAGACTGAAAGAATATACATCTAGATTGGAAAAGGAACTGCAAGTGTGTCTAGGTGACACAGATCTTACGTTATATATTTCAAAACTTTGAGGTAAAGGGGACACACTACTAAGGTGTTAGAACTGATATCATTCAAGGTGATTTAAAAAAATCCTCCGCCAGTGTCATGGAGAGAGTAGTGAGAGAACTTTGTGGTTTTAAAGAAGTTATATTTAATTTTAGTTTTTTGCATACTTCAACCAGTATTAAGGGAAGCAAATAAAAAATATGACGGGAGCTAAATACGTAATGTGTTAGTTTCTCTAATAAAATTAATGTCATATTTCATACTGTGCATGGATGAATTACATAATGTGCAGTTCAAATATGAAAGGATATGTATAACTAATAGCATTTGATTCTGAAAAAAGTATTCTTGACAAAGAAATAATTTACTTTGTTGTTTTGTTTTCTTCACACATTTACACTCAGTCACTATTTTCCGAAATCCATTTCAGAAATTTTGGAGAATGTATAGAGAAAAAAATGAGTTTACTTAGAGATAATCATGTTTACTTTTATGTCTAGCATATTTTGCTATATGTTCAATTAATGAATTATTATGTTATATATATACACACATACTTTTTTACTGTATTGGCATATTTTTTTCCTCTCTGTGCCCAAATCAATTTTTTCATTTCCTCCAAATCACATAGCATTTTTCCTAAATCCTAAGAATCAAAGGCTTCAAGATCAAAGGGACTTGCGTTTTATTTTTCAGTCAACCACTGAGGTAAATGTGTTCATAAAAAGTACATCTTTTAAATACATTTTCTGCTTTTCTTAGAGATGTCACTCTTTAGTCCAGCAAAGGTATCAATTACTTCATCTACTTTATAAAAATACTTTAAAATATGGACTGCTAGGCATGGTTGGTTTATTCTTCTCTCCTATGTAATTTCATTAGTTAGATTACTATTATACAGAAACTACATCAGCAGAGTAATATTTAATCTTTTGCTTTCAGACTTG
>NW_012117477.1:2672586-2675094 GCF_000951035.1 Colobus angolensis palliatus
TTGATCTCCTGACCTTGTGATCCGCCCGTCTCGGCCTCCCAAAGTGCTGGGATTACAGGCATGAGCGACTGCGCCCGGCCCAGACTTGACCTTTTAAGATATATAATCACATAATATTAAGAAATAGCTTTTAATGAGAGCTATTCAAATGCAGAAAGTTTACTAATAAAGTATGTTTGTTCCAAATTTGTGTTTATAATTTTGAGATATGCCTAAGATTAAAAAAAATGCTGATATTAGACAATATTCAAGTTCAAGACATGTTCTCTAAGATTAAAAAAACTACTGATATTAGACAATATTCAAGTTCAAGACATCTTCTCTATCATTATAATGACATCCACTACAAAACCTAAGACAAACTTTTATAGTAGGCAAGATGAGTCAAAGCAATATAATTTTGAAGTTCTACATGAAAAATATGTTTTTTTAAAACTGGCTGAATTGAATCAGATTGCCCACAACATGACACTGCTTTTCCTAAACTAAAATTGTCTGTTACTTTATAGGTGAAACTTCTGCTGTTGTATATCAAAATTCTTTTCTAAATGGCCACGTGGTCAATTAGCCCATAGTGCAATCGTTCTTTTGCTAAAAGCCAACGAAGTTCATAAAGAGAATGGTGATTTTGTGTTCCAGTTTGACAAAACTGGGGGAAATGTGGATTGAAGATGGATAGTTTGTTATGGGCCAGTAAAGTACTTTTATGGTTCTCTTTATCTTTGTTTCAAGTTGGACCTAAATACAAATAAGTAGGCAAGAATAAATAAATGAAGAATAATATAAAGAAAGAATATTTACTGCATTACTTTCAGATGAGTATAAATCTCTGGTGTTGATCCTGAGATACACAAAGATCAAAGAAATGAACGTGTGTGTGTGTGTGTGTGTGTGTGTGTGTGTGTCTGTGTGTGTGTGAATTATCTTAAAACAATACTTTGGGTGCCCTAGTATCGACTAGTCCTACCCTCTTGACCAAAGGACCTGAATTAAACTTACATTCATTTCCGGGCTTCCCTTGTAGAAGCAGAATTGTTGACTAGCCTTTTGATTTTATATAAATTCATTCCACAAAATGACTCAGCTGTGTTCAAGCTTGACTTTCTCCAGATATATTTGTATTTTTCTGTTCTTAAGTTTCATAATCTGTTTCTTAATATGGAAAGTCTAGTGTGAGTTTTTAAGCAGTATGTTTTCGGTTTTTAATTATAAAAGTCATGCTTCATATAAAATTTTCAAACAATATAAAATCAATATAAGAGTCCCGTCACTTTTTTTGATTATTCCTTCTTCCAGAGGTAATGACTATTAACAGTTTGGTATGTATCCATCTACACTAAATTTGTTTTTCTCATGAAAGTATACAAACCTACATCATGAGATATTATATGTATAAGTTTTACTTGTTGTGTGGTTAGGAAAAAAATAAATGCTTTTGAGTAATCAATGTGTGACTAAATAAACTATAAAAACTGACTTTTCTTAGGAATTCACGAGGAAGGGCTAATAGAAATATCTTAGATACCATAAATAGGGCACAATCCACAGCTGCAGGCTGTGGATAAAGTTTGTATGTTTGTAGCCTTCAGAAAGTGGTCTTCAGTAGAAAGTCAAACAAGCCAAGAGGAGTCACGTAAGTCTCACTATGAAATAAAAAATAAGACAATACTGACTTTAAAAAAAATTCAAAATTTCCAGTTACCACTTGGATAAAACTCCTAATTAAGCTGTTATTTCTTTTACCTCATGAAAAAGGGACATTCTATCCAGAGAAGATACAAAACATATGCACAGATTTCACATATATACACCCACATCCATACATACATGCATTAATAAAATTGAAACTTCTGTTCTCATATCTGGGTGGCTCATCCCACAGGAAGCACCAAGATCTAATAAAAATGCTTCCTGAACAAATCATTTTTAACAGATGGTAATAGAATCTCCTTGTTCCCTGTGTTATTGTGTCATGTTTCAATGTCACTCTTTTACTCCTGGCTTACCAGACTAAACAATAAAAAGCAATTTACAAAATTAAAACAATCAAACCAACAACAAAAAAAAACCTGTAACCAAAAGACATTATCGTTACATACATTTTCAGGACATTCATCACTGAATATTCCTTTCTATTAGAGGGTAGGTCAGTGAGCATATAAATTACATCAGAAACAATACACTGCTGCCTGGGCATTAGTTCAGTACTCAGGTGGTGGCTATAATGACATATTGTCTGGAAGAAATAAAGCATCCAAAAGTATTATTGAATAGTTTTAAAACAAATATCTCATTAGGATTCTCGAAATAAATGAGATATACTTAAAAACGTTCACAATACAGAATGTCTAAAATCCTGGAAAATATATAATTATTTTTTTCGGTTCCATTTTTTTTTTTAGACTTTATGTTCTAGGGTACATGTGCACAATGTGCAAGTTTGTTACATATGTATACATGTGCCATGTTGGTGTGCTGCACCCATTAACTCGTCATTTACATTTGGTA
>NW_012117477.1:2676074-2678235 GCF_000951035.1 Colobus angolensis palliatus
TTGATTTGCATTTCTCTGATGGCCAGTGATGATGAGCATTTTTTCATGTGTCTGTTGGCTGCATAAGTGTCTTCTTTTGAGAAGTGTCTGTTCATTTCCTTTGCCCACTTTTTGATGGAGTTGTGTTTTTTTTTCTTGTAAATTTGTTTGAGTTCTTTTTAGGTTCTCTATATTAGCCCTATGCCAGACAAGTAGATTGCAAATTTTTCTCCCATTCTGTAGGTTGCCTGTTGACTCTGATGGTAGTTTCTTTTGCTGTGTGGAAGCTCTTTAGTTTAGTTAGATCCCATTTGTCAATTTTGTCTTTTGTTATCATTGCTTTTGGTGTTTTAGACATGAAGTCCTTGCTCATGCCTATGTCCTGAATGGTATTGCCTAGGTTTTCTTCTAGAGTTTTTATGGTTTTAGGTCTAACATTTAAGTGTCTAATCCATCTTGAATTAATTTTTGTATAAGGAGTAAGGAAGGGATCCATTTTCAGCTTTCTACATATGGCTAGCCAGTTTTCCCAGCACCATGTATCCTTTCCCCATTTCTTGTTTTTGTCAGGTTTGTCAAAGATCAGATGATTGTAAATGTGTGGTATTATTTCTGAGGGCTCTTTTCTGTTCCATTGGTCTATATCTCTGTTTTGGTACCAGTACCATGCTGTTTTGTTTACTGTAGCCTTGTAGTATAGTTTGAAGTGAGGTAGCATCATGCCTACAGCTTTGTTCTTTTGACTTAGGATTGTCTTGGCAATGCGGGTTCTTTTTTGAATTTTAAAGTAGTTTTTTTCCAATTCTGTGAAGAAAGTCATTGGTAGCTTAAGGGGGATGGCGTTGAATCTATAAATTACCTTGGGCAGTATGGCCATTTTCAAGATACTGATTTTTTCTATCCATGAGCATGGAATGTTCTTCCATTTGTTTGTGTCCGCTTTTATTTCATTGAGCAGTGGTTTGTAGTTCTCCTTGAAGAGTCCTTCACATCCCTTGTAAGTTGGATTCCTAGGTATTTTATTCTCTTTGAAGCAATTGTGAATGGGAGTTCATTCATGATTTGGCTCTCTCTTTGTCTGTTACTGGTGTGTAAGAATGCTTGTGATTTTTGCACATCGATTTTTTATCCTGCGACTTTGCTGAAGTTGCTTATCAGTTTAAGGAGATTTGGGGCTGAGACCATGGGGTTTTCTAAGTATACAATCATGTCATCTGCAAACAGGGACAATCTGACTTCTTCTTTTCCTAACTGAATACTCTTTATTTCTTTCTCTTGCCTGATTGCCCTAGCCAGAACTTCCAACACTATGTTGAATAGCAGTGGTAAGAGAGGGCATCCCTGTCTTATGCCACTTTTTAAGGGGAACGCTTCCAGTTTTTGCCCATTCAGTATGATATTGGCTGTGGGTTTGTCATAAATAGCTCTTATTATTTTGAGTTACGTTGCATCAATACCGAATTGATTGAGAGTTTTTAGCATGAAGGCTGTTGAATTTTGTCGAAGGCCTTTTCTGCATCTATTGAGATAATCATGTGGTTTTTGTCTTTGGTTCTGTTTATATGCTGGATTTCATTTATTGATTTGTGAATATTGAACCAGTCTGGGATCCCAGGGATGAAGCCCACCTGATCGTGGTGGATAAGTTTTTTGATGTGCTGCTGGATTCGGTTTGCCAGTATTTTATTGAGGATTTTTGCATCAATGTTCATCAGGGATATTGGTCTAAAATTCTCTTTTTTTGTTGTGTGTCTGCCAGACTTTGGTATCAAGATGATGTTGGCCTCATGAGTTAGGGAGGATTCTCTCTTTTTCTATTGATTGGAATAGTTTCAGAAGGAATGGTACCAGCTCCTCCTTGTACTCCTGGTAGAATTCAGCTGTGAATCCATCTGGTCCGGACTTTTTTTGGTTAGTAGGCTATTAATTATTGCTTCAATTTCAGAGTCTGCTATTGGTCTATTCAGAGATTCAACTTCTTCCTGGTTTAGTCTTGGGAGAGTGCATGTGTCCAGGAATTTATCCATTTCTTCTAGGTTTTCTAGTTTATTTGCATAGAGGTGTTTGTAGTATTCTCTGATGGTAGTTTATATTTCTGTGGGGTTGGTGTTGATATCTCCTTTATCATTTTTATTGTGTCTATTTGATTCTTCTCTCTTTTCTTCTTTATTAGTCTTGCTAG
>NW_012117477.1:2678866-2679198 GCF_000951035.1 Colobus angolensis palliatus
TATTGTGTCTATTTGATTCTTCTCTCTTTTCTTCTTTATTAGTCTTGCTAGTGGTCTATCAATTTTGTTGATCTTTTCAAAAAACCAGCTCCTGGCTTCAGTGATTTTTTTAAGGGTTTTTTATGTCTGTATCTCCTTCAGTTCTGGTCTGATCTTAGTTATTTCTTGTCATCTGCCAGCTTTCGAATGTGTTTGCTCTTGCTTCTCTAGTTCTTTTAATTGTGATGTTAGAATGTGAATTTTAGATCTTTCTTGCTTTCTCTTATGGGCATTTAGTGCTATAAATTTCCCTCTACACACTGCTTTAAATGTGTCCCAGAGATTCTGGTATG
>NW_012117477.1:2679718-2735666 GCF_000951035.1 Colobus angolensis palliatus
ATAAGTCTCCAAGGACTTGCTTTATGAATCTGGGTGCTCCTGTATTGGGTTCATATATATTTAGGATAGTTAGTTCTTCTTGTTGAATTGATCCCTTTACCACTATGTAATGGCCATTTTTGTCTCTTTTGATCTTTGATGGTTTAAAGTTTGTTTTATCAGAGACTAGGATTGCAACCCATGCCTTTTTTCTTTTCCATTTGCTCAGTAGATCTTCCTCCATCCCTTTATTTTGAACCTATGCGTGTCTCTGCATGTGAGATGGGTCTCCTGAATATAACAAACTAATGAGTCTTGACTCTTTATCCAATTTGCCAGTCTGTGTCTTTTAATTGGACCATTTAGCCCATTTACATTTAAGGTTAATATTGTTATATGTGAACTTGATCCTGTCATTATGATGTTAGCTGGTTATTTTGCTCGTTAGTTGATGCAGTTTCTTCCTAGCATTGATGGTCTTTACACTTTGGCATGTTTTTGCAATGGCTGGTACCGGTTGTTTCTTTTGATGTTTAGTGCTTCCTTCAGGAACTCTTGTAGGGTAGGCCTGGTGGTGACAAAATCTGTAAGCATTTGCTTGTCTGTAAATGATTTTATTTCTCCTTCACTTATGAAACTTAGTTTGGCTGGATGTGAAATTCTGGGTTGAAAATTATTTTCTTTAAGAACATTGAATATTGGCCCCCACTCTCTTCTGGCTTGTAGAGTTTCTGCCGAGAGATCTGCTGTTAGTCTGATAGGTTTCCCTTTGTGGGTAACCTGACCTTTGTCTCTGGCTGCCCTTAAGATTTTTTCCTTCATTTCAACTTTGGCGAATCTCACAATTATGTGTCTTAGAGTTGCTCTTCTCAAGGAGTATCTTTGTGGCATTCTCTATATTTCCTTAATTTGAATGCTGGCCTGCCTTGCTAGGTTGGGGAAGTTCTCCTGGATAACATCCTGCAGAGTGCTTTTCCAACTTGGTTCCATTCTCTCCATCACTTTCAGGTACACCAGTCACACATGGATTTGGTCTTTTCACATAATCCCATATTTCTTGGAGGTTTTGTCCATTTCTTTTTACTCTTTTTTTCTCTAAACTTCTCTTTTCACTTCATTTCATTCATTTGATCTTCAATCACTGATATTCTCTTCGAGTTGATCGAGTCGGTTACTGAAGCTTGTGCATTGTAGTTCTTGTGTCATGGTTTTCATCTCTATCAGGTCATTTATAGACTTCTCTGCATTGGTTATTCTAGTTATCCATTCGTCAAATCTTTTTTCAAGGTTTTTAGTTTCTTTACGCTAAGTTCGTAATTCTTCCTTTAGCTCTGAGAAGTTTGATCGACTGAAGCCTTCTTCTCTCAACTCATCAAAGTCATACTCCATCCAGCTTTGTTCCATTGCTGGAAAGGAGCTGCATTCCTTTGGAGGGGGAGAGGCTCTCTGATTTTTTGAATTTTCAGTTTTTCTGCACTGCTTTTTCCCCATCTTTGTGGTTTTATCTACCTTTGGTCTTTGATGATGGTGATATACAAATGGGGTTTTGGTGTGGATGTCCTTTCTGTTTGTTAGTTTTCCTTCTAACAATCAGGACCCTCAGCTTCAGGTCTGTTGGAGTTTGTTTGAGGTCCACTCCAGACCCTGTTTGCCTGGGTATCAACAGTGGAGGCTGCAGAAGAGAAAATATGGCTGAATAGCAAGTGTTGCTGCCTGATTGTTCCTCTGGAAGCTTCGTCTCAGAGGTGTATCTGGCCATGTGAGGTGTGAGGTGTCAGTCTGCCCCTAGTGGGGTATGTCTCCCAGTTAGGCCTCTCGGGGGTCAGGGACCCACTTGAGCAAGCAGTCTCTCTGTTCTCAGATCTCAACCTCTGTGCTGGGAGAATCACTACTCTCTTCAAAGCTATCAGACAGGGATATTTACATCTGCAGAGGTTTCTGCTGCTTCTTGTTTCCCTATGCCCTGTCCCCAGAGGTGGAGTCTACAGAGGCAGGCAAGCCTCCTTGAGCTGCAGTGGGCTCCACCCAGTTCGAACTTCCCAGTCGTTTTGTTTACCTACTTAAGCCTCAGTAATGGTGGGCCTTCCTCCCCCAGCCTCACTGCTGTCTTGCAGTTAGAACTCAGACTGCTGTGCTAGCAAGGAGAGAGGCTCCGTGGGCGTGGGACCCTCCAAGTCAGGCACAGGATATAATCTCCTAGTGTGCTGTTTGCTAAGACCCTTGGTAAAGCACAGTATTAAGGTGGGAGTGACCCAATTTTCCAGGTGTTTTGTATCACAGTTTCCCTTGGCTAGGAAAAGGAATTCCCTTCCCCCTTGGGCTTCCCAGGTGAGGTGATGCCTCGCCCTGCTTTCTCGCTCGTTGGGCTGTACCCACTGTCCTGAATCAACTGTCCGACATGCCCCAGTGAAATGAACCCAGTACCTCAGTTAGAAATGCAGAAATCAGCCATCTTCTGTGTTGCTCACACTGGGAGCTGGAGGCTGGAGCTGTTCCTATTCAGCCATCTTAGTGCCCAATCTGACAAAATATTCTTAATACCTGCTTTTACAATGTAAAGCTGATTAGCAAGAAAAACAATACAGAACTTTTTAAAATCATGATCCTAAGTTTTAGAACAGTCATAACCAACTTAATTATGTCCTATATTCTTTTTTACATCCAAAATAAGGTACTTAATAGCCTCTCAGCACATCACCCATCTCCTGGAATCCCATCACTGGAAATCTTTATATCCCGTCTTGACTCAATTTCCTACCTCTCTGCAACTCCTGAAATAAAATAATTCTTCCGTACTTTTGGAAACACAGGGTCAATCTACATCCTTCGTAATTCCAACGTTGATCACTCCTTTACCTTCATACACTGAGGAAAACTCACACTGTGCTGAGGACAATGCCTTCTTAAAACCTTCTTAAGTGGTAGATAATTTTTACTTCTTATCTCTGTTCCACCAGCCTGAACATTAGGTACTTCCTTCCTTTCTCCTCATTACAATCATTTCAGACTAGTGATGCTCTCTCCTCCCTAAAATGCATGCCTCTGCCCTATCTATCCTTATTGCCTGTCACCCACATTCTATGTTTCCTGTCACGATTCATCACTACATATAGAGTCTTCCCCCTGTATCCACAGGGGATTGGTTCCAGGACCTCTGGTGAATATCAAAGTCCATGGATGTTCAAGTCCCTGGTATAAAATTATGTAATATTTGAATATAACTGATATACGTCTTTCCATATACGTTAAATCATCCCCGGATTATTTATTATACCTAACATAATGTAAATGCTATTTAATTTGTTATACTGTATTGTTTCGGGAACAATGACAAAGAAAAATGTCTGTACATGTTCAGTAGAGGGGAAATTATGTCTTTCAAATTATTTTTGATATGTGGTTGGTTGAGTCACGGATGCAGGACACATGGATTTGAGAGGATCAACTGTTCTCCCTTGGTTAAGCTGTCAATTATATTATTTTCCTTATTCCATATGCCCTTGGCAATTATTATTTTGTTTCATTTTTGACATGGAATCTCGCTTGCTCTGTCACCCAGGTTGGAGTGTAATGGCATGATCTCGGCTCACTGCAATCTCCACCTCCCAGGTTCAAGCAATCCTCCTGCCTCAGCCTCCCAAGTAGCTGGGGTTACAGGTGCCTGCCACCACACCTGACTAATTTTTGTATTTTTATTACAGGCAAGGTTTCACCATGTTGGCCAGGCTGGTCTCAAACTCCAGACTTCAGGTGATCCACCTGCCTCAGCCTCCCAAAATGCTGGGGTTAGAGGCATTAGCCACCACGCCTGGCCCCGTTGGCAATATTCTAACCCTAGCTAATCCAACTCTAACTACTCTCAGACTAAAACCGTGCATCTTAATCAAGGGGGAAAAAAAAGACATTTTTATACTCACCATTAATTTCAGTGCTATTAATCACCATTTAATTACACTATATTTCCATATTCTATTCTTCCTCCTACTGTTCTATACAATTATCTTGTACTTCTTTCTCAAACCTCTAAACATTCTCCCCATCATCACTTTCGTTTTGATTTTCCTTCCTCTTTTATTTAGAAAACTAAAGCAATATCAGGCACCTAGAACCTCACCCACCGTCCACCCTATATGCTGCCCTTATAGTCTGCCTATTTTATTACTATGGATGAATTATTCTGCTCTCACCTAAGTAGTCTCTCAACTTGTGTTTTTCATCCTTTCTTATCTCAACTATTCAAGGAAATTCCTCTAGAAATCATCTCTTCTCCTTTTTTTCCCTATTTTAGTTCTCTCTACTGAATAGATGACACATCATTTACTTCTCCATTAAGCCATTTTCAATATCTTCAATTGAAAATATAATTCAAAGCCTTGCATATATATTATTACATCTTTTGCTGGGTATATATATTTTGTTACTGTGTTATATATATTCTTTGTGAAATTGTATTATCCATATCTATGTCAGTGTTTTGAAATATAATTTTTATATACTGACATTTTTTCTATATCAATAAACTTCAGCAATTCTTATACATTTTAGATTACATTATACATGTAGACAACCACATTATCTGCATAGTATGATCTATTTATTTCCAATTTATTTCAAATATTTATAATTTTATTCATTATTTCCTCTTCTAATTTCAGTGGCTGAGAACTTAAGAAAATAATGAGTAGAAGGGGTATCAGACATGCTTACCTTGTTCTTGATATGAAATAAATGTTTTAAATATTTTTATTCATATTTTGCTACAAGACATTTTAAAATCTTGACATGGCATTGAATTTTGTCAAAAGTGTTTTGAATATATTGCAATTATCATATACCTTTTTTTCTCCTTTTTCTGTCAATATTATAATTACATTAGATGATGTTCTAATTTTCAGTTGTTCCTGCTATGCAGATATAGGTCTAAATATTTCACAGTATGACACTGTTATAGTTTTACATGTTACCATTTTTAATTTGCTAAATTTTTGTTTCAAAACATTTGTATCTATTACATTTGTATCTATTACAAATATAAGATATTTGCATAGATATGAAACATTTGTATGATATAAAACATTTGTATCTATTACTGTAATACCGACTTGTGATGCAGTTTCTTCTGTCCTTGTCTGGATTTTGGTGTCATGATCCTATAAGCTTACTATAGGATTGCAGTTATTGATTGCAATTACCCTTTTCTAAAAATATTATCTGGACACATGTAAAATATCTTGAGATTATTCTTTCATTGAACATTTGATAAAATTAATCAGTAAAAGAATACAATTCATGTAATTGTTTTTTCATCTATTAGTGCTTTCAAATTTTATTTACATTGCATTATTTTAGGACATTGTCCATTTACTAACATAAAAATCAAATCCAAATCAATTTTTTTCTTATTTCTGATATTTTACATGTATTTTTTCTAATTGTATTTCTTTACTATTTTTGTTTTTGTTTTCTGGGAACAGATTTATTGAGATATCATTTACATTCCATATAATTCATTCATTTAAATTGTACAACTCCATATTTTTCAGTGTATTTGCAAAGTCGTACAAGCATTACCAGAACCAATAACTGCACATTTATCCATTTATTAGCTGACAGACATTTGAGTTGTTTTCAGATTTTGGCCATTACGAATATTTGACTTCTATGACTATTCATATACATGTTTTTGTGTGAACATATTTTCACTTCACCTAGACACATACTTGTAATAAAATATTATGGAAACTCTTTTAACAATTAAGTTCAATTAAATTGTCATTACCTATATCCAATTTTCTTTTTTTTTTTTTTTTGGTGGGGCTCCTTATTGGCAAATTAAATTGGAGATAAACACTAATATCATGAGAATTAGAATTAAAAAAAGAATAAAACTGGTTTGCAAATAATATAATCATATGCATTGATAATCAAAATTATAAGAAATGTTAAATCATTTAATGTACTTATAAGCTGTAAGATTAAATAAAAATCAAATGTATTTATGTACCCAAACACAAACCAAAATATGTAAATGATACAAATATAATTCTCATTCAAAAAAAGTAAGTCCTAAAAGATTACATACAGTGTGTTATTTGGGCACATATATACAAAAAAAGATAATATAATACAAAAGAAAAATAAGAAAATGTTTAACACAAATTTCAGGAGACTATCTCTCCTGATTGTACTGAGGAAGAGGCATGTAGGGTTTTGTCAAAGATTCTGAATTATTCTGTGTATTATTCTGGATTGTAAATATTGTAATATTTATGTTATTTTAATATATTAAACATATAAAAACATTTTACATTTCTATATATATATATTTTACCACTTAAAAGCATGTGGAACAACACAGAGCTAAGAAAGGCAAAGATAGTCCTAAGAAAGATTTGAACTAACAGATATCCAAACTCATTTTAGCCTTATTGAAATAAATAGAATGTGGTTTTGGAGAATAGAACAAAACAAAGTAAAGAAATAAACTGCCCCATGAATAGAAACTTTAATAACAGAGATCATATTTGAAATTACTGAGGGAAGAGGAGACCACTGCATAAATGACACAGGGACATGTATTATCCACATGAAAAATAAAATGTGAATATTATAGAAAAAGTTGATGAATTGAAATTAAAATGAAATACTTTGTACATCAAAAGGCACTAAAATGAGTAAAGCTATAAATCATATGTTGAGAGAAGATATTTTCACACACATAAATAAAGAACCCATAATATATAAGTAACCTTTATAGAAAAGTTAATAACATATTAGGGAAAATATAGATCATTGGGAGCTAATGGGAAAAAAATGGTAAAACGAATTCAGAAAAAAAATTTATCTTTATATTGTAAATTTAAAAATTTAAAAACCATTAACCTAAAAGTCCAGTTCTATCAATACAACCTACATTTTTTTTATAAGAATTAGCATCTGGCATCAGATATATGTTGTTCTTAATATTCTTAACAGCATTATTCTCAATGGCAAAAACAAAAATATAACAAAACCTTTTTGGTTTTTAGAAACATCACTAATGTGCATTGACAGGAAAATAAAATAATAAACTGTGGTTGATATGATTTGGAACTGTGGCCTCACCCAAATCTCATGTTCAATTGTAATCCCCAATGTTGAAGTTGGGACCTAGTGGGAGATGATTGGCTCATGGGTGCAAATTTCTCATGAATTGTTTACTACCATCCTCTTGGTACTGTCTAGTGAGTGAGTTCTCATGCTATCTGGTCGTTTAAATGTGTGTGGCACCTCCCCTCTCTCTCAATCTCGCTCCTGCTTTCACCATATAAAGTGCCTCCCACTATGATTGTAAGCTTCTTGAGGCCTCCCCAGAAGCCAACAAGATGCTAGCATCATGCTTCCTGTATAGCCTGCAGAACCATGAGCCAAGTAAATCTCTTTCCTTTATGAATTACCCAGTCTCAGATATTTCTTTATAGCAATGTGAGATTGAACTAGTACAGTCAAATATTCATACAATGGAATTAACTCTGAAGCCATGAATATATCTTAGAAACAGAATGCTTCATTGTATGAATATACTATTACATGCTATCGATATATTCACAGGTTCCGGTGATTAGAATGTGGACATCTGATTATCACAAACTAAATTGATTATTAACAGTTTTATAAAATTTAGAAACAAGCAAAACAAGTAAAGTGTATAGCTTTGGGTGAAATAACTTCTGTGGTTATTTTCTATTTTTAAAAGCAAGGAAATGGTGAAGACAAAACCCAAGATAGTATTTTCCTCCATGAGTGTAAGGGAAGACTAGGGAATGAGATAGCAGGTAAGTAGTACATGGCTAGATGTAAGGTATTAGCAACATTAAATTCTTCAACTTCTGCAGTATGTTGAAGGGTTTTAAATTATCCTTTTAAGTTAGTGTACATTTTACATATTTTTCTGTAATATGTTTTACTTTAAGATATCATTGAGATAATATAGTTCAATAAAAAATGAAAACATTAAGCATGGAAATTGAAATATATATATACAGTATTTTGAAAGAAAATATATATTTGGTTCTAACACTACATGCATTAGGAATTATTGTAGATAACTTATAGACACAAGGCAGGTAAATTATAACTTAATTAATATTAGAAGCAATATGAGACTATGATTATAAACCTATCTGCTGTTAAAAATTACCTGAACAAAAAATAGGGCTCGTACCCTAATATTTTTAAATTCATGTTTTATTTTTATAACTTATCTCAAACATTTAGTGTCAAAAATACCTCACACAGTATAAAACAGTAAATTATTCAATGGGATTTTATTGCTTATGTGTAGATGTGTGTTCAAGCAGTATATTCGTCAGCTCGGGCTGTCATAATAAAATATCAGAAATTGGGTGGCTTGAAAGAACAGAATATATTTGCTCAACAGTTCTGAATGCTGGAAGTCCAAGATCACAGCGCCAGCAAGGTCAGCTTCTGGTGAGGGCTCTCTTCCTGGCTTGTAGGTGTCTGCCTTCTTGCTGTGTCTTCACATAGCAAAAGAGAGAGAACAATCTCTTCCGTGTCTCTTCCCTCTATAAGGGCACTAACTCCATCATGGGGGACCTAGCCTTATGACTTCATCTAAAACTGAATAGCTGACAAAGGCCCTGTCTTCAAATACTATCACATTGGGGCTTAAAGCTTCAGCATATGAATTTCGGCAGGGCAGTTCAGTTCATAGCACACAATTCTCATTTTTAAAAGTGCCCTCTGTAAATAAAGTATTGTCTACAAAGTTTTTACAGTATGAATACAATGAAAGGTTTTATTCCAGAAAGTCTATTATTATTAATAAAATCTAAAACCAGCTTTGTTTACTACTTGAGTTTTATTTCTCCTGGCAATGTGGTACATATTAAAGAAATAAATATATTTTTAGTACATACAAATATGCCATTTTTAATGCTAATGTAGCATTGTTTGGAGGAAGGTGAAGGAAGAAAGCAAAACCAAAGAGGTGGGATAACATCTAATAGTGGAGACAACATAAAATTCATAACATTTTAATGATTATTTTTCAACAAAACTGTCATAAAATAATCTTCCTCCAAAGATAAGAGGTCTCATATGTAGATTTTAAATTTTAAGATGTACTTTCCTAATTTGAATCTTATTTCAATCTTGTGGTTTAGGAAGGATGCAAAAAATGACATCAAGCTATAAATATTTCAAATTTTAATTCTTGAAATTAATAACCAAAAACATGTCTGAATGTGAACCATTCTGCTGCAGCACTAAATTATTTAACAAGCAATAGTAAGATCAAATTACTGTTTGACCCATTTAGATGACAGAGACAAATCCAGATTTATGTACTGTGATCAATTTAACAATCTCATTCCATGACCCATACCCTGTTTTACGTACATCTGCACCTAGACAGACTCATCACCATAACCATTTTCAAATTTGATTTGTTGTAATCATGCCAGAAAGAAAGAGATTAAAAGACTGTACTTAAACAGCTGAAAATTTTTGTTTAAAATAATAGCAGCTAGGGATAACTCCCTACACAATAAATTTGAGTAGTTACCAGGGCCTGTATTTATTGCGTCGGTGTCATTTACTTGTCAATCTAAGTCCATTTGGTTGAAGATATTTAAACCCACCACACAGAACCAAAACATAAAAAGACTGATCATGAAAAATAGGCTCTAGAAGAATGTGCATATATATCAAATTAATACAAATTTGAAGCACACTGATCAAATGCAGAAAGAATTCTACTAAGTGTTAAAACAGTTGAAAAAGTTCTCCCCCACCCGCAAGACCTACTTTTAAGTTCCTTTGATACAAGGTGGCACAAAGTCAAGAGAGAACTTAAAACAAGCTCCACATTAATATTTGAAAAAGGGCACCCACTCTGTTTGATGTGGCGCCCTTCATGCAAATCATGTAGTCCAAGAGAAATCCCAGTAGGAAAGATGTTGCTTTCTTCTTAGCATGCTCCCTCTTTTCTGCTGGATAATAATGAACTTCTCACACTCCCTTTGCAACCCCCCTTAAGCTATACAGAAATTAAGTTATTACTTGCTAGCTGAAGACTCTTTTGTCAGTTATCAGAATGTATTTTCTTATTGATTTTTGTTTAAGAGAAAGAAATGCACATTCAAAATTTTCTAGGGGTAATTTTTTTCGCCTTATTTTTCTAATAATTAGCAGAATAAGCTCCGAGCAAATGTGGCTAGAATGAGATACTCTCATTTAAATTATTTCAAAGTATGATTGATATGTATAGGAAACCATTTCTTTATGCTCTGGGAACATGCAGGAGTACTGACTTAGTTGGAGAGGGAAAATTATTAATGAAGAGAGCCAATGCATAGGAAACATGCCATATGGCCCATGGGAACCCCATTTAAAGCACTCTCACATTTGGGGGGAAATGCAGAAACTAAACACCACACTTAGAATTACTGTTATTTTAACAACACTCATTTGTTGTGCATTTGGGAGCTCCAAATGTCTGGTAACTATGTGTCCTCAGGAATATTTAGAAAACTAGAAGAAAAATGGCCCTAAGTATTTTCTTCTTTAATAACAATATAGGAATATTTAACATCTTGTCCCTACCACACACATACCAAATTCATCTAGGGGAAGCCTTGGGTAACTTTTTTTGGCGTTCTTAAAATGGCAATTATTTTTATTGTGGTGAAACCTAAAGTTTCAAGCTTATACTGCTAAATATAATAAAGAAAATATAAACTATACTTCACTTACTAGTTTGTCAATCACTTCCACATACTCATTTTTCATTTAAACCTCTTCAAAATTGGATTCACAAATTACTCTTACTGTCCCCATTTAGCAAAGACATCAATTCTTAGAAATATTATTTAAATTACCTCCATAAGTATTAAAATGTGATACAACACTCTTGTCTTCTGACTGCAGATAACTTGAATTTCTTAAAATAACCTAACTTCTGTATCATGAATTAAAATCAAGAGAACAGAATCTGGCCTGAAATCTTCATGGGACATTAGGTAAACAAGTTCCTCCATGTTTACTCTACACATCCTCTCCAAGGTGTGAAAGTGAGCATATATATGGCAATTCAAAGAGTCTTTGGAAGTTTTCCAGAAACGTAGCACTCTTTTAACTGAGAAACAATAAAAACTGCATACCCAGGTCCAGGTTAAATTTACTTTATGTTTGTCACTGAAAGATATGTCCTAAGGCTGGTTCACAAAGTCTGTCTACCCTACGCCATGCTCTCCTTCCCCCTGTACCTTCATGCTTCTACTTCAGTGAATACAAAATCTTGGATAGGAATGTGGAATTGATTACTTCATGTTTTAGATTATTAAATATCCTGTCATATATTATTTGCTTAACAGTTCTATCTCTTAATGCACTCTTGCACTTATATGTTACTGATTTTTTAAGATATATTATTTTGACAACATAGGTTTTTCACAAGGTTATTTGAATAGCCATCTGATATGATAGGAAAGAAGGTCTCACAGCAGGGGTATTTCTTTTGTTTTTAAGTAATTGATTACACTGGTTGTGATCAATTCCAGAAACTAAGAGACTATAATATGGCCAAAATAATTGATTTGCCATTTCAAAATCTAAACATCCCTGGAATTTCTTATTTCTGTACAAAGGTAGCACTCTTAATAACATTTTAATCTGATAATGAAAATTATAATGAGAATATTCATTTCCTATACAGTGGGCTCATATAATTTCCTTTGTGTTCATGGACTTTGACCATGCTATTTTCCTTATATGTCTTATTGTTCCTATTTTTAACATGCACTTTCAAGAATTATTTTGCATAAGCCATTGCCTTTTTTGAATATCAGTGTTAACTCCACGTTTTTAGAAAATAGGACAACTGATGCAGATTTAGAATTAAGAACCACAGATATAAAAAGGCCTACTTAATATTCTGCTCACTTTCTGCAAAAAAAAAAAATTATATATATATCTCACAGTAAAGCTACAAAGGCACATCAATAGTAGTGAATTTGAATTTTGGAAAAATCTTGAACAAAGTCTTTAGTTTTCTTTTTGAATAAAATTAACATGTCTACTGACAGAGAAAAATAAACTCAATGAAATAAATAGATAATAATGATGAAAAGGATATGCTTGTCAAAACATGAACTCTAACGATTATTTTGCACAATTACCATCACTTTGATATCCTTTAAATAATAATTTCTCATCATCTCTTCAAATAAGACCATGAATTTCAATATGATGGATCAGACAATTAGTGCATCTAAACTAAAGCCTGCATGTGGTAGGTGCCAGTGGGCTGTTTAAGAGAAAGGCTAAATAAATTGCACCTATGCACTGCTATACACAGCGTGTGATACTGTTCCTGACTTAATCAGATGATATGCTCATGCCTAGCAGCATCTAATTACAATTTTAATGACCCTATCCTTCATAGCTAACATACAGTGACCACTTAAAGACGGAGCAGATAGATATGCTTTATAACCTCATATCTGGACAGTTTGTATGTGTATTTAGAATTTCTTTATTATACATATATATGTAAAAATTATTATGCATCTATCATTGACTTTGCTTAGAGAATGAGAGCATTTCTGAAACACAAAGGCAAAAATTACATTTTTTTTTTGTAAAATAATGAAGATGCTGTTAGAATTCTACTGAAACAAATGATTTATTTTTCTATTTCTTAGTCCCCTGAAAAAAAAGAGTGTACAAATATGTTAAGGAATAAAGAACATATTGCTTAGATTTTATTTAAAGAAAATATCAGTGAAGTCTATTTAAGCACAGGATTAAAAACTAAAAGATGCTATCATTTATTCATAGGTTCTTTATATTAAATGCCTTAATGTTAATGCCTATTATTTCAGCAGATATTCTAAGATTTAGAAATGTTGAATATCCTATTTTATAGTGGTTAGTAGTGATATTAATAAGTAGAGCTATGAGTCTCTCAAAATTATTCTGGGTAAGATTCAGTGATAATTTGTAACATAGTATATAATTAATTTCATTTTAATCTATTTCTGTGCTTTCTGATAAATCTTGCTATAATTTTTTTATTTAATTACTGCCTACATCCAAATAAAAATGTTTTGCATGCATTATTTATTGATTTTATAAAATGTCCATGAATTCTAGTATTTTATTCTTGTTTTTCAGAGGAAGATACTTGACAAGCTCTAGAAGACGATTCAAAGTTAAATAGTGAGTCACGTATGGATAAACTGCATCACTTTATCCATGAAAGTGTTCTTATGTTAATAATTAATGTAAAATGCAATGCATGTTACTTTCTTTCATATGAAAATTTGTATCCTTATTAAATTAGGTAAACATAAGAGTTGATCATCAAGATAGAATTATATGTTAGTGCATCTGTCTTTCTGCAACATAAATCTCTATAACATGTTTACTAATAAATTAAAAGGAACAAAATATAATACTAAACATGTGTATGCATATTGTTTAATATTATCTTCCAAAGACTACCTTTCAAAGAGTATAATTATAAACTTTTAGGGACTGGAGAGTTCTCTCCAAGAGTCAATTATAAGCTGAAATTGCTGTATAGGTTAGAGTTAAGAAGAGAAAACAAGAAAGTAAATGGGAGGAAAATCATTTCAGATGGAAAAAGCTGTATTTTTGTGTTGGTTGATAAGAGCATAGAAGTTCAATAACTTAGTACTTGAAGGAATGAAACAAAAGCAAGATACAGGAGCATAAAAATCACGGTGGTTCAAGATGAGGCAGGAAGCCAGACTAAGAAAATTCCTGTAAGTGTAGAAAACATTATACCTGTATTACAGTGGCAATATGAAGCCTTAAAAGAGTTTGTACAGGAAGCTCATCTGACATTTTTAAAAGCATGTTCTAGTTGCTCTCTACAAGGTGGATTGGAGCTGAGCAAGTATGGATGCAATGAACTACTGACACAGGGATGCAAGTAAGTGATAATGATACCTCAAACACTTTACTAATCTGTTTGAATAAAGCAACGTTTCCCAAACTGTAGTGAGCATCAGAGGACTAGTAAAAACACAAATTACACATCACAAGAACCAGAGTTTCTGATTCAGAAAATCTGGAATGAATTCTGGGAGTTTGTGTTTCTTACCCATTCCTAGGTGATGCTACTGCTGCTGTTGCTTCAAGTATGACATGTTGAGAAACACTAGCCTCAAAAATAAAATGTACACTGCCTTCTACTCAGTACTAACTTGATAAGGTACACAAACCCTTGTTAGTTTTGTCAGTTTTAGTAAACAAAAAATATAAGGCTCCCAGCTAAATTTGAATTTTGGATAAACAACAAATAAAATTTTAATGTATGTTCCATGCCATATTAAAATTCAAATTTAATTGGGAATCCTGTGTTTTATCTTTCAACTCTGCAGCCCTGATAGACCAGTGATGGAATGTTCTGTAAAATATACTTAGAAGTGTACTTTATTAAGAACTGCTAGACACCTTCCAAAATGGATGACTTTATTCCTCCCAGATCAATATGTAAGCATTCTCCTTACTCTACAACCTCACTGATGCTTGGTATCACCAAGCCAGTATTCAAATACTTCTGAATTTTTATGAGGCTTCTCTATTTTTATCCTAAACATTTAAACATAAAATTTACAAGTAGGCATCAACTTAACATTTTTTTCATAAATCATTGACCTTTCATTTTAAATATATAATCGCATTTAAACATTAAATATAACATGTTTGTCCTCTAACGTATAATAAATAATTGAACCCAACACTCATCTATACATAACATTAGAAATGAAAACTTTAAATTATATTTGAAATGTTCTGTGCATCTTTTCTATCGGCATTATCTCCTATCTCTCCCTTACATCAAAAGATAACCTCTATCTTATCTTCCAGGCGTATTTAATTTCTTCTATCTTTAAAAGATGAATATATATTTTCCTATTTGTGACTAAGGTTTAAATACAGAGCTGTATTTATCTATTATTCCTATATTTTATAACTCAACCTTTTTAGAAACGAATGTCTATTAATATGTGTAGCTTTCCACCATTCACAGTGCTTCATTACATACCCTTGTATGTACTATTGATTGCTTTTTTGATTGATTAACTGAGAGGCCTTTAGGATTCCCCATATTGTTTACTGGGATGAACAATACTATTAGAAGCATTTTTGTAGATGTCCCTTTGCGAGCACATGAAGAAGTACGTGTGAAGAAGTGGTATTGCTTGACAATGAGGTGTGTTACTTTAGTATTTTCAAATTGCTCTCCAAAGGGAAGTTAAAACAATTTTTGTTATTGATTTCTAGTTAGATTCTAATATAGTTAGAAAATTTGCTTTGCATAATTTTGAACAATGTTACATTTGATTAACTTTGTTTTATGACTATCAGATATTCTATTTTGGGAAGTGTTCCATGTGTACTTGAAATGTATGTACATTCTGTTCATTTAGTGTTGAGTGTAGATTTGCCCATTTTTCTAGTCTATCGATTTTTGCTTTATGTATTTTGTTGCTATGTTTTTGAGTATATATATATTTAGTCAACATAGATTTCTCTTGATTAGTATTTGTTGCTATATATTTTTTCATTTTTTTCTTTTACCCTGTCTACATCATTATATTCAGGGTTTTGTATGTGTGTAGATATTGTTCACGTATTTACTTTAGGAAATATAATGTACATTATTCTTTTGCAGTCTAGTATTATACTGTGAAAATAATTAAAGTTTTTCCTCTTCAAGGAAATATAAGGAACATACCATAATATTTGTTACTTTTTCGTCAACCCATTCTGTTGTAGTTGTAATAGCTTTAAATCTACTTAAAATCCCACCAGGCAATGTTTTAATTTTTCCTTTCCTTTTGATAATCATACACATGTCAAAGAAGTTACATAGGAGTATCATACCTAGCCAGAGGTTTACTATTTCTCCAATTGTCTTTTGATATAATTTATTTTAGTATAAGCAAACTCAATGACATTAAAGTTTTATAAAAATTTTGTGGGCTTCAAGAAATTCTTAAGATTGTATAGGTTTGTTTTCCTTCTAAATCTTTTGCAGATTAACTTATTGCATGTTAAAATATGCTAGAAAAAATATTAGATGATTCTTTCTTGCCCAATTTTTCTAGAAATATTATCTCCATCATATATTGGCATCCCATATAATGGTTTATTCATGTACTATTCCTTTGACTCTTGATCAAAGTCTTACAACCCTATGCTAACATTAGGCATTATATTTCCATAATGAATACTGATATATTATGGGGAAAATTCCAAACTTGACTACCTCTACAGGATTCTTTAAGATTTTTGGCCCATAATCTTTATGTTATCTTAGAATCATGTTTAAAATGTATTTTAAAAATCAATAAACTTTTAGTAAAAGTTCAGCAATTTTGGAGATTAATCTTAATTTAGTCATTTTTTTACATTATCATCTAATTTTATCTAAGAGTATAACATACATTCCCATTAACGTAGAATTTTTTGACTTTCAATCATTTCATTTTACTGTGTATATACACAATATATACACAGAAAGTCTATATATGTGTGTGTGTATATATATCCTATAAGTATATACCACTGTGTATATACTGTATATACACAGTAAAATGAAATGATTGAAAGTCTACATATGTGTGTGTGTGTGTGTGTGTGTGTGTGTGTGTGTGTGTATCCTATATTGGTGTTACATTTGAAGACAGTATCTTTTAACTACACTTTTTGTAGTTTGCATGTATACTCTCGTTTTTTTTCTGGGCAATTGTCTTGAATATTTATTTTAACCTTTTCTTAAAAAATAATTAATTTTTCTTCTTGGTTTTTACACATTCTACTTTCTTTCTTTTCCAATGACAGTAGCTAGGACCTCCACTGTAATGTTGATTAGAAGTACTGATAGCAGGTGTGCTCCTCTTGCTTTTGACTTTAATGGGGATTCTTCTAATGGTGTAGAATTACAAGTGTATGCCATGTGTAGATAGAACTTATAAAATTCAGACTGTTACTATCTAGCTAAAATATATTTAATTATAAATATATATGTGTGTGTATAATATTGCATAATATTATATATTATCAAGATTTTTGAAGGACCTCAGGGTTTACCCCACTTGTTTTGATACTGATTCAGGTGCAATGGCAGAAGGCATGATAATCTTGGGTCGAGGCAAAGGACTTTATTTCTTAAGGCCGCACCAACAGTATGAGCATTTGGGTATTTCCACTGGTCCTCTTTGTTCCCAAGTCCCACTGGGTGATATGAGGGGTCCAGATGAATGTTAAGGAAGCAGTGGGTTTGTATCTCAGTTCAGTACTGCAGGGAAGGGTAAGGGCCTAGCTCTTTTTTGTAAAATGGCAAACCTTATAGAAAGTATAAAAAAAATTAATAAAAATATTTTCCCTTTTTTCTTTCTGTCAATATATTACATTCTAATATAGATCAATTATAAATAATGTTTGTTGAGAAATTTTATCCTGCTCTTTGTTTAGCAATATTATTCTGAAAGGATAATATATATTCACAAGTATGAAAGAAGTATGAATTTATAATATAGCAAATATTTTACAAGTTTATTATATTTGATAGACTGTCTGCCCTAACCAATGTTTGCATTTATTATCTATCTAATTTACAGAATTATTTGATGAGAGCTTTCTTTCAGTTGGTTCAGATAAAAAAGCTTAATAATCGGGTTATATGAAACTGTATTCACTAGAAAATATGAGAATATTTTAGCTTTGAGGTTTCATGAATTCCACAAAGACCAGTAATATTACCATAAGTTAACTGTATGAAAGAACTTTTCCTAAGTTTTCAGAGCTTCATTCATATATGCTCTAGCTATACGAGTCTTGATCATCTTGTGGATTTCTACACTAGCTTAACTTGGAATATCTAAAAATAAAATTTACAAAGAAAAACAAAATTTATGAACTCATTCATTTTATTGTTCTGGGGCTTGACAAAACCATTTCATAGTATTTCAATGGAATGTATAATGACCTATAATATTCAAGCCACTTTATGTATTCATAGTAGTAAGTGCAACCGGATATGGACAACATTAACAGAAATAAGAAAAATAATGAGGTTAGATATTAACCCAAGCTCTTCCCAAATTATAAAGTCTTTTATAGTTACAACCAGCATAAGACTTATGGTAAACACTCCTCAGTCTCCCCTGATGTTTGCTGTATAAAGTAAATTCCTTAGAAAATCTATGTGTTTTTCATCTGTTTGCAGAAACACACACACACACACACACACACACACACACACACACACACACACAGTACACAGAGACAGGAAGATATTATGGGCAGTCTGAGAATTATCCCAAGTTCAAAAATTATCCCAATAATAAATAGATCCACTGGCTTATACATATGGGCACAACAAAACACACAGTAATTATATGCTACATTTTCATAGCATTCACAGGACTTTTTAAAGATTGTATTCATTAAAAGCAACCCTCCAGTTGTGTATTCAGGTGAGTTAAGGCTGTGTACTAATCTCTCTTTATAAAAACTTTCCCAAAAGGATAATTTGCTTTACATCTCAGCATTGTTCTGAATACAGTGCAGAAGAAATACCATTATGGGGAGTACCAGCTCAGCACAAGTAGGGGAAAAAGCAGAAAGAGGGGATGGCCCTCAAGTCAGGAGCAGTAAAGTGACCACATAGTCAACATTTAGTCAAGTATCCCATGGGAGCTTTCTCAGTCATGGGAAATAGTAATCCCAGTCTGATCTCGACCTCTCCAAACACCCACCTCATGGCTATCACAGAGCATTAAAATACCAGACACTACTGCAACTTTGCTTCTCCAGAGTGTCAGAGATACAGTTTGGTGACAGATTTTGAGGGCTGCTTAAGCTATGGTAAGGCATTTACTCTCACAAAATATTTTATATGGATGATAAAGTTTCATAACTCTAGCTCTACTAATATCCCAGAACTCCCATTCTCCCTCACTTTAGGAGGGCAGAAGTGTGAAATCAAGGTGTCAGGAAACTGGTTCCTTCTGGAGGCTCTCAGGGAGAAACCATCCCGATGGTATCCCTACCCAATTTCTCCTAGTTTCTGGTAGTCGCTTGAAATCCTCGGTGTTCCTTGCTTCTTCCGGTTTTTGGTGTTCCCAGGCATTCCTTGGTTTGTGGTAGCATGATTCCAGTCCCTGCTACCATTTTCACATAGCCTTCCTCTATGTGAGTTTCTCTGTATACTCTCCTCTTACTAGAACACTGGTATATTAGTCTGTCCTCACAGTGCTATGAAGAAATACCCAAGACTGGGTAATTTATAAAGAAAAAAGGTTTAATTGACTCAGAGTTTCACATGGTTGGAGAAGCCCCAGGAAACTTACAACCATGGCAGAAGGCACTACCTCACAGGGCAGCAGACGAGCGAATGAGTGCCGAGCAAAGGGGGAAGTGCCTTGTAAAACCATCAGATCTCGTGAGAACTCATTCACTATCGTGAGAATAGCATGGGGGAAACTGCTGCCATGATTCAATTATCTCCACCCCGTCCCACCCTTAACACATGGAGATCATTATTATACAATTAAAGGTGAGATTTTGGTAGGGACACAGCCAAACCACATCAACTAGTAATTGGATTTAGAACCACCCTAATCTAGCACAACCTCACCTTAGCTAATTACATTGGCAAAGACTTATTCCCAAACAGTCACATTCTGGCATGCATTTGGAGACGGAGACAGTTGAATGATTGGCCCTATTCAACCTACTACACTAGCCAAAGGTGAATAAGCACAATTTCCTTCCCAGTGTCCACTCTGGTATGCAGGAATCCTCTACCTGAACCCCTGCAGTGTTCTCTGCATGATCTGCTTTCAGAAAACTCAGGGATCTCTGGAAGTGTTTCTAGTTGAGAGCTAAGCACCAATCCAATCCCCAGAAACTACAGCACACATAGGTCCGACTCTTGCCATGTTCTGCTCTTTAGAGCACTGAGGCGCCAATATTTCTCGTCTTCATCCAATATTCAGACAAGGAAAAGGAAAGGATCTCTCCTCTTGTAAAACACTAACACTCTGTAAATGGTAAGGAAAGGAGAGAAGGAGAGAAAATACACAGCATTCAGACAACTCCCTGCAAAGAATTTCTCTCTTTTGAGGTTTCTCTACCTGTTCCCCCCTCATGTGACTTTAAGTTATGCTTAGAAGCAAAGTGCAGTTTTTTCAGTTTCCTCTTAATACATTTTGCACAAATGAGACCTTGGCAACTCTTCCTAGAATGTGTAATAAATTGACCACCTTTGTTTCAGACTCAGGCCTCAGTCAAGTTTGAGACAACTAAAAAAGTTTCATTTAGCATCTCGGTACAGAAGTTAAAGTCATAATAATAAATTCTTGCTCATTTTTTATCATACCCAACTTGGGAAGCTTTCAGTTTATGAGAGTAATGTGTTCCCAACCCAAGTATAAAACAACAACAACACAAATGTGTACTAAAATGAGTGTAGACTGCATTGTAAGGAATAAGAATGTTATAATATAAATTGGTACAAATTCAATTTGTTATAAACATGTTAAAGTGTTACATGTTATCCACAGTGATTTGACAATGGTAGTAAGATCATTGTAGGCCATTTTAAAGACCAGGAATCAAAGAATTGCATGCTTCCCCAAAGACTAAGTAAAAATGGATAATTAGCTAATATAATTGTAAAGAATTTTAAACGTTTTCCCAATTATAAAATGCGTTCAAGTTATTATAACAGTTCTAAAATATATAGAAACATAAAGTCATTGCATCAGAGAAAATCATTTTGATATATGTAGTTCCATATTAATATACATATTTTTTTAAAGTGTAACGTTTTATAAAGTTACTTTTTACATGGGGTTAGTTACACTATTCATGGATTTGAAAATCTGTTTTTTTGACATATACGTTTAGTTTCAATATTTTCCTGTGTTAGATCTTTTTTCTGTATTTTTTTATTTCTTATAGGAATTTTTTAAAATACACAAAAAGAGGGAGATTGGTATATTAAACTTGCATGTGTCTGGTATCCAGCCTATGTAATTAGTAACAGCATTTCTATAGGCTTCTTTCATTTATTGTCTTCCCAATATTTGTTGATTAGTGTGTTTGTTTCTGAGTACTATAAAGTAAATATTAAATATATATTATTTCATCTATGAATGCTTCAGTATGCACTTGTAGTAGTGAGGACGTTTTGAAAATATTACTCCAATAACATAAGCACACAAAACCAAACTAAAAATAATCTCCTAATGTTATTTGTTACTTCAACGGTAATCTCAAACATGTATTTTTATGATAGGATTGTTCAAATGAAGATCTTGAAAGGTTGACCAAGAATTTGGTTGATGTTTCTTAAGTTACTTTTCGTCTTTTAGAAGTTTATACTTCTATACTTTTTTATACCATTTATTTGTAAAAAACCTAAATTGGTCTTTGGGGCATAGAATTTTTCACAATCTGGATTTAGCTGATTGGATCCTTATGGTGTCATTTAGCAAGCACCTCTCCCTGCTGTATTTCCTGTAAACTAATATTTTTATCCAACTGTTTGGTTAGTCAATTTTTTTATAGGCAAAACTATATCGCAGGTAATGTTGTGTTCTTCCCACTGAATCATATGAGATTAAAACAATTTTTGGCTTATGCATAGTTGTATTGCTTGCAATTGTTGCCCAGTATTTATAAGGTTGTAGCATGTTTTCCATTCCTTTTCAAATATAATCTTTTATCATTGATATTTGGAAACTAGATAATACTTCATGGAATTTAATAATTTATAGTATAAACAATATTTTCTAAAAATAATTTCCTCATTAAACTATGAACAGATAATCAAACTTAAGATAGAATCTGTAGGGCTTTCTTTCCTTTAGAAATTTCTCAACTCCTGGTCACCCTCAATTTAAGATACAGAAAAGTCTAGGATCCAGCTCCAACCTCTTTGAAGTAGAGTGGGTGTGGGTGGAATAACATAACTTCTGAGTGACTCAAGGTATTGACATTTATTATTGTTCATCCAAACTTTGAAACAATTGTGTGGATATATGTATTACGGGGAGCTTTAATACAGTGCTATAGACACATCGTATAAATACAATCCCTACATTTATAAATGCATGGTTATAAAAGATGTTGAAGAGTTTCCTTTCCTACATAAATATTATACTACATTCTACAATTATTGCTATTTGGAACTTTCTTCTTTAGATAGAATAGTCAAGAGAAAAGGTAATTGGTATCTTTGTGATATCTGTCCCCTGGTGGCTAAGAAAGCTTCATAATCTTAAGGTGCAATGTCAGAGATTATTGTATACTAGGCCTGAACTGGAGAAAAATGACTGCTTCATGTTCTAAAAGCATATTTAAGCGAATACTTTCCATGGGATGCCACTATTTTTTTTTTCCAGTAGATGACAAAATAGTTCAGCAAGAAGTGTCATCTGCGTAAAACAAATGTAAATGATTCTGTGTTTTGGTCATGGATCTTTATTGACTTGTGTGCTTCCAAGACTAACACATTTTCCCAATCTTTCCTCTGCTTTTCTCTGAAAATCAGCCTCATGCTAACTCAGTCAGGAAACATGACCTCTGACAGCTTTCAAACAGCTTCACCAAAAGAGAAAGGCTGACTGATTAAAATGTAAAAATCTCACCAACCTTTATAAGAAAAAAAGGAAGGGCTCTCAAAAACAAGAACTCCTTAGGCATAATTATGGCAATATATGTGCAAGATCTATATTCTCAAACCTACAAAACATGGATGAAGAAACTCAAAACCCTAAATCACTAGAAAAGTATACTATGTATGTGGATGTAAAGATAACATTGTTATGATATTGTTTCTCTTATATTGATTGATTCTAGTGAAAATCTCAGCAATAATTTTTCTAGATAATAAGCTGATTTTTTAAATATATTGAAAGACAAAGAAACCAGAATATTTTAAATCTTTTTGACAAAGAAGAAAAAAGTTGAAAAATCCACACTACCTGATTTCAATAATTAATATAAAAGTACTGTAATCCCAGCAGTGTGATGTTGGTGAAAGGATGAGCACATTAAATCAATGGAATGTAAGTTAGTTCAGAACAGACACACAGAAATGGACTCATTTGGGCTTTGCAAAAATAAACAAAGCCAATTTAATAGAAAAAAAATTTTCAACAAATGGCGCTTGAAAAATTGAACACTGTATAAAAAATCAATCTCAAACCACACCTCATACTTTATTCACAAATACCTCAAATGGGTTATATACTTGAATCTACAGTGTAAATTGATTAAAATGGTAAAAGGAAACATGGAAAAAATCTTTGTAACCCTGGATTAAACAATTTTTGCTTTAAATGCAATACTAAAAGCACAATCCATAAGATAACAAGTAGGATTTAACTAAAATTAAAAACTTCTGATCTGCAAAAGTTCCTCTGATTAGACGAAAAGATAAGCTGCACACAGGGAGAAAATGTGTGCACATTATATATCCCACAAAGTAACCTTGTATGCAGGCTACATAAGGAACTCTCCAAATTCAACAATAAGAAAGTAACCTAATTTTAAAATGGGCAAAAGATTTAAACAGATACTTCAGCACATAGATATACAGATAGTAAGTAAGTAGCTGGAAAGATGCTCCAACTCATCAGTCATTAGGGAAATGCAAATTAAAGTCACAATGAGGTACCACTACTTCCATATTAAAATGGCTTAAACCTAACAAACTGACAATACCAAATATTGCTGTATTACCAGTTAAGTCTCAGATACACTTTTTCTTCATTATCTAATCTGAAATCAGTCTCAATTTTCACATCCATAAAAATGTGGCTGCTAATTAATGCTTGTCCTCACTTGCTTATTGTGCTGTTATGAAAAACAAATGCAAAATATGTAGAAAACATTTTGTAAAATATGAAGTAATTTACTAATGTAATGAAAAATTATTATTGTGGAATTTCAGTAAAGATTTGAGAAAAGATTCAAAATGCAAATTCTTAAAACAGGGTAATAATTTTTAATTAAGTATACTGCTAACTTATTTGTAGGCAAAATTATTGAGAAAATCATAAAAAGGAGCATTATGAATTATTACAATGATACAAATTTATTTTTAGGCAAATTTATTGAGAAAACCATAAAAAGCATCATTATGAATTAATTATTACAATGGGACAAATTCTAGTAATTGCTTTGTGATCATATCATTATTGGCCCAAAGTATCAAGAAAAGTTGCTAACCGAAACTAATGACACAAACATTCACTTTGAATGCACACACTACCTCTATTATAATATTTAAGGCAAACTGTCATATTAATTAATTATTTCAGTGCTTGCCTTCAAAATGGACTTAATTATAATAAAAATGTTTATTCTGCAGATATTTTCCTTTTTTCTTTGCGTCTGTATCTGATCCCTCACTATAGAGTGCACTGATAATGCATCGAGTTATAATTCTCTACAAAGAAAAGATAAAAAGAAATAAAATAACTCCCAATCTAAAGAAAAAATTAAAATGTCAACAGTCCCTTGGTGACAGTTTTAAATGAGTCTTTAAAAGAAGCTTATTTTGGAAAGCCTTCTGGTCACCCCCAATTACTATGGTTGCCTTGGTTGTGACAGCTGGTGTGTAATCTTTGATTACACTGTCATTAAAATGTCTTTTATACCTTTTTTAATGCCGTCAACACACCATTTGCTTTTCAAATCACACCCTAAAGTGGGTGGATCATGGGCATTGAGGTATCTATGAAGTTTCTAAGCCTTTTTCACACTTTTAGGAGCTTGTAAATTCAGACACAATATGGGAATCTGATGCTGCTCCAGCTCTCATACACTAAATTTATCCTATTTTTTTTCACTTCTACTAACTCTTTTGATCTTTTTCTCCTACCCTCTGTATCAACAGAAAAAAATATTCATTTCATTAAAGTTCATCAATGTACCTTGTTGAGAATTTTAACAATGAAGTCAGGACTGAGGTACAGTCCCCAAGCACATCAATTATAGCTTCACGGGGGTAAAACCCACATTGTTTCGTAGCCTTAGACGCCTTCTTTAACCCAGTCAATCAGCTTGAAAATTTGCACCGTGAGGTAAAGGAGCATGTAGATTCATCTCTATGGAGAGAATACTTAATGAAGAATCAGAAATTATTTTTTAATTATTTTTTTCTCATACTGATCATGTGGTTTCAGAAAGAAATTCAGATAACTCCACTGAGCCCAATTTCTTTGAACATACAATGGGAGAAATAATTACTCTTTTTACTTTTTGGAGTAGTTTTAGTCATTAAAAAAAAAAATACAGTGCTTGAGGACATGTTACAATCCAGAAATTACTGTAATGTAATACGGATGGTCCTCAACTTATGATGGAATCATGTCACAATAAACCCATTATAATTTGAACAAGTGTTAAATCCCCTAAACTATCAAACATCATAGCTTAACCTAGTCTAAATTTAATATACTCCAAATACTACATTAGTCTACAGTTCAGCAAAATTGTCTGGCAACGCAGTACACTGTAGATTACTAGTAACTTATCCGTGCGATCAAGTGGCTGACTGGGAGCTGCCCAGCATGGCAGGGGAGTATCATATGACTGTCTACTGAATGCATATCACTATCACACCCCCCTAAAGTCAAAAAATTCTAAATGGAATCATCATTAGTTGGGGAACGTCTGTACATTGTTGATGGTAGTGGTACCTCTACAGGTAAATCTGTCAGAACAACGATCACCATGACTGGCCATATGATCCTAAAAAGAAATATTTCTTTAGGACATTTCATCATTGTACAACATCATACATCATAGACCATATGAGCACAGATTAAATGGTATAGCCTACACCTAGGCAACATGGTGTAGCCTGTTGCTCCTAGGCTACAAATCTGTACAGCGTGTTGCCATACAGAATATTGTAGGAGGCCTGGCGTGGTGGCTCACTCCTGTAATACCAGCACTTTGGGAGGCCGAAGTGGGTGGATCACCTGAAGTCAGGAGTTTGAGACCAGCCTGGCCTACATGGTGAAACGCTGTCTCTACTACAAATATAAAAACTAGCCAGGGGTGGTGGTGGGTGCTTGTAATCCCAGCTACACTTGGGAGGCTGAGGCAGGAGAATTGCTTGAACCCAGGAGACGGAGGTTGTAGTAAGTCCACACGGTGCCACTGTACTCCAGCCTCAGTGACAGAGTGAGACTCTGTCTCAAAAAAAAAAAAAAAAAAATGTAGGCAATTGTAACACAGTGGTAAGTATTTAGAAACATAAATGATCTATGCATAGATATGATACAGTAAAAATGAAGTATAAAGATAAAAACATGGTACACCTGAGCCATGTTTTAGAGCACTTACCAGAAATGAAGCTTGCAGGGCTGGATGTAGCTCTGGGTAGTCAGTGAGTGAGTGGTGAGTGACTATGATGGTTTGTGACAGTAAGTACTCTACTGTAGGCTTTATTAACACAACATACTTGGGCTACACTAAAATTATAAAAAATAGTTTACTGTTTTTCAATATTAAATTAATCAGCTTATTGTGAATATTTTTGCTTATAAACTTTTGATTTTTAACTCTTTAACTCTTGCGGTAACAGCTTAAAACACAAACACATTTTATAGCTGCACAAAAGTATTTTTTTCTCTATATCCTTATACTATACACTTTTACAATATTTTAAAATATTTTATTTTTTACTTTTTAGACTTTTTTGTTAACAACAAACATACACACACACTAGTCTAGGCCTACATGAAGTCAGAAACATCAATATCCCCATCTTCCACACCTCATGCAAAACTGGAAGGCCTCCAGGGACAATAACAAGGCTGGAGCTATCATCTTCTGTGATAATGAAGCTTTCTTCTGGAATACCTCTGGAACAACCTGACTATGGCGGTTTTACAGTTAATTTTTTTTAGTGAGTACAAGAAGTGCACTCTAAATTAATGGTAAAAGTACAGCATGATAAACAAACCAGTAACATAGTTGATTATTATGATTATCATGTACTGTATATAATTGTATGTATTACACCTTTATAAAACTGGCGGAACTGTAAGTTTGTTTATACCAGAATCACCACAAACATGTAGTAATGTGTTTCAATATGATGTCATAATGGCTATATTGTCACTAGTCAATAACATTTTTCAGCTCCATTTATCTTACAGGACCACCTTTGTATATATAATCTGTCATTGACCAAAACATTGTTATGCAGCACATTAGTGTACTTTATAGGAATCACCGTTTACTAGGTTATATATTCCATTTCTTAGTTTAAACTCAGTAGCCTACTTTTCTGCGATTTCTGGTCTCCTTTTGAGAATGGGAAACTTTCCAATCATCAAGTGCTTATTGCTTTCAAGTTATATCCTTGTCAATATCTCTGCTATTTCACACTGTATTTTCTCTACACCTCATCATAGAGCACTCAACCAGTTCCAGTGATTTACTGCTGGTGAATTTCTAAAGCTGCATCATGAATTTCTTCATAGCGCCTTCACTGTCTGTTAAATCCACACTTATTTTCCATAAAAACCTCATTTGGAATTGGAATTTTCTCGGTATTACATAAAGTCTCATGTAAAATACCGAAATTTTGTACTAGTTCTCTTTTTATGTATTAGATATTGGGAGGCCTATCATTATGAATACAGCTTCCTCTTAAGAATATATTGGTTCTGAGATAAGTTCTCTTCCTCAACCCTATTCTGAATAATGAAAAAGCTATGAATTGTTCCTAATAAAATGATACGATTTTCTGGTAATAAATGTGTTAAAATAATTCTAGAAAAATTTGAATTCTGGAAATCTTGTCATCTACAATTAATTTTAAATTTATAAAAGATTCTGAACTAGACATCATAATAAACATAATAAAATAAAATTATACTTGCTTTCAAACAGCTTGTTCTCTTACTACTAAAATAATTTAAGTATGCATATTACTACTAACTAATATCAGAGAAAAGACTAAACACTAAATAAGACTAAATGGGACACACCAAGAGTCCCAACTGAAATTTAGGACTGGAGCATACCACTGACATTTCCTGGTTTCCAAGACAAGAGTGTCCTTAATGTTGTAATATCTAAATGTTAAGAAATAAGTGTTATAGAGAGTGACCAATACTTAGCTAAATTTATTACTCTTCTGAACAGCAATGTTATACAGTTCTCTTACTGATTGAAGCCAAGATAATTCTAACTTAAGAAATAGATTTGTATGGGCTAGAGACGGACTTTTAAAAAACATAAATCTTAACATGTAGGAGTGTGTTTGTTTCAAACTGAACCAAGTAGCATTTGGAAAACCAGCCAAAGTCACAAATCTCCTGAAGGTCCATTTGCTATATGATGGAGAATCTAAAGATCTCTATGTGATGAAAAGTGCATAGTTCATGCAAGGAAAGGAGTAACGGCTCCTTCTTTTTGAGTTTGTAAAGCCTTGACCATTTCAGCAATATAAAAGGGTTGCAGAATAACTGTCTAGGGGCATGTGATGAGTTGGTGCATACTGACCATATCGTAATAGAAAACGAGATAATTACATGAATAATATAAAATTGTGTGAGGAAGAATGACGGGGAAAATCCTGTCTTAGGTGAAGCTATACCTTCAAGAACAGCACAGTCTCCATCTCCTACATGGGTTTATTCATTCATGACCACAGTCGATGGATTATCATAACTGAATGTGTACCTCTAACAGTTACATGAGTGTGTGCATTTTCTTTTGGAATCAAAAGATGCTTAAAATGGTATTACGGGTTTGTTACTTGTTATATCATGTCTTTTATTCTATATCAATGTTATTCTCTTAATTCTTTGCTCAGAAATTATCTAATCCAAAAAATAGGTTGTTAAATGCCACTCCTTTGTGCTACTAACATAGTTTCAGTTGCAGCACTCAGTGTGTATATTGGCTAAATTGCCTGGGGCTTAAACTTCTGATGGTGAATGTAAGCAAGCACTCCTCTGCTTAGTGTAAAAGGCAATCTTATCTCTTTCTAGCTTACACCTTATTTCTCTAGGTTCTTTTCTTTTCACCATCCTGGCTTTGAGATGCCTAAGTATTTCTATCCCCTTTGGCCTTTCTTCCATGTTCTTAGCTCACTAATAGTGAGAAACATTTGATTTGGCCTGAGTTTTAAATGAATAATTATGATTGTTAATATGTTATCACCACTCACAGACATGTATATATAAATATTTAAGTGTTTTCTTATTTTTACTGGATATCTCTTATACAAAAAGTCTTCCTTTTTTAAAGGCATTGAATCTCTAAAATCTAAACTATACTTCACTCATAGGTTGATATGAAAAAGTTTATGTGTAAAGTGTAAGTCTTGGTTCACCTAAAAATCTATGTTAATAAAAATGTACCTGACTTCACCTACATAATTAACAATACACAATATTAGCCCTTAGTAGATACGATGGCTCGGTTTTGAAAACACATTTCTCCCAGAATGAGCTCAACACTTTTCTTGATCATCAACTATTTTCTTGACCATGTATCAAATGATATGTGAACACAGGCTTTTTTTCTTCAGAATAAGCATGCTCTATTTTTGCCTAACAGTTCTCATCATATTACTCAAAGCTGCCGAACCACTTTCTTCATTTAAACTACCAAATGCATTAATAAGATAGCAAGAAAATGAGCTGAGCATGCAGCGAATAATGAACTTGGGCCTAAAGATGGAATAAATATTTTAGCATACAAGCATATTTCTGTAAAGCGTTTGATTAAGGGATAATTCTTAATAAATGTGCCAAGTTCCTGAATGTTATAAATAGCATCTATACAGGGTGGTATTCACGTTTTTGAATCCTTTTATTCTTAAATCGTTCATCTATAGATTCTTTCAACATTACTTTTTGGAAACCCTGTCTTACCAAATTAAAAATTACTCCCTGGTTCTTGTTTCAATATAGTTTGTACAATTGTTTTCTCTGGGGATTGTGACACTAGGGTTTACTTCATCCTTACCAAAACACCCTCTTTTATGATTCTGCAATAACTCATAATATTGCAGTCACTCATATTTAGGCTTCTCAGTAGGCTCCTTTTTCTGTGCACTTCTTTAAATGATGAAGTGCCCCAGTTTGAGTTCTCCACCCTTTAATCACTTCATGCACACTCTTTTTGTGATCTTGTTCCCACTTAAGGCTTCCCTGTTCACCTGCATGATTATGACTATTGCAAATGTCCCCATGAACCCAGATCCACAGATCCAGTTGTAGACCATGTATTGCTGCCCAGCCACCCAGCTGCCCAGAGGCATCTTAAGCCCAATATGCCCACATCAGAGCTCATCAATCTTTGAATTGCTGCAACAAACTCCCTGCCAAAATAAATATCTCGTAAGGAATAAATAATTTGATGCTTTTGAGTTCTCTGTTGTATTATAGGCCACATGAAGGAAAATACATTTTTAAAAGTTTATTTTAACGTGTGTCAACATTTTCTTATTCTTTTTCTGTTTCCCCTGACCTTTCCTCCAGGCCATATGTGGCTCCATCATGGTGTAAATTTCATATTAAAATACATGTATGTGTATATGTATGTAGTCATCTGGATTGCCAAATCATCCTGAGATTTTTGGTTGACAGCACGTCACTTAGAAAAAATATTAAATTTTCATATGCTATATTCCAAGGGGGCTCAGATATTGATGATAAATGCCCAGTAGGCTTCTAAGCTAAAGAGAAACTCAACTGGTGTAGTATTGCTTTTACCTACAGGAGACAGTAGGGTAGAGAAAGTGACAGTTTTGACAACATTCTAGGTAAGAGCTGTTTTCTCTTGGAAAGCCTGATGTGGACATCAGTGTCTTACGTGGAGAGAATATATTTTTATACAGTATAAAACTGGTCCCTGGTCATTCTCTGGAAATTTCTAAAGCCCACAAGTATACAAAAATATCCCATATGATTTAGGGCTTAAATGGATCAAAGTTCAGTGTGATTAGGAGTGAGAAGGTATAATTTCCCCCTTCCCAGTTCACTCTTAGAGGTTGGAAATAGGCCTAGACATTCTCCTTGCCTTTTTGTTGTGTAGCATGACAGTTAGTGGAGCAGTCGGTGTCACAGTTGAGCTAAGGAAGCGTGTCAGCCAAACAACCTCATTGACAACTAATGGAACTAAGAGGACACAATAGAGCCCTTTAAGGCCCTCCAACACAAATGAACTTTGCTGAAGCTCAGAACGCCCATGAGAAACACCAATACTTCCATTCTAAGTTGTTCCATGCCCTCATCAACATCCTCATTCTATGCTTGTAGAATGCTTTAGATGAACTGATTTGCTAATAAATATTTCAAAATAAAATATATAAACAGAATTTCCACCAAAATTTTTATTGTATAAGGAATACAGGAATTTAAGATGCTGTGACTAGAGACAGGAAATTAAACTGATTCTTTTCTTTAGCATTAATTTTGTGGCAAGCAATACACTCAGCATCTTACATGTTATAAATTGTTTAATTCTATAAAATAAATATTACTATTGCAATTTATTAGATGAGAAAGTGATTCTTAGATTGCTGAACTAATTAGTCCTAGATCTCACAAAAAGTTATTGGCCAGAAACAAACCTATGTCTGTCTTTCTAAGCAATTGAAATGCTTTTGTTATGATATGCTTCAGCAAGAACATTTTTATCACAGGACCTTTTTATGCATTACATTATGGGTTTTCTTATCCACCAATTTAGAAAATTGCCATTACTTTTAAGACCCATTCTCATGACATCTTAGTATTCCTGGATTAGAAATGCATATATTTTAAGGATTTCTATATTTTGATTATGTGCTATTTTTTTTCTTTTTTTTATTATTATACTTTAAGTTCTAGGGTACATGTGCATAACGTGCAGGTTTGTTACATATGTATACTTGTGCCATGTTGGTTTGCTGTACCCATCAACTCGTCAGCACCCATCAACTCGTCATTTACATCAGGTATAACTCCCAATGCAATCCCTTCCCCCTCCCCCCTCCCCGTGATAGGCCCTGGTGTGTGATGTTCCCCTTCCCGAGTCCAGGTGATCTCATTGTTCAGTTCCCACCTATAAGTGAGAACATGCGGTGTTTGGTTTTCTGTTCTTGTGATAGTTTGCTGAGAATGATGGTTTCCAGCTGCAACCATGTCCCTACAAAGGACGCAAACTCATCCTTTTTTATGGCTGCATAGCATTCCATGGTGTATATGTGCCACATTTTCTTAATCCAGTCTGTCACTGATGGACATTTATGTGCTATTTTAACAAGTTTTTAAATATATACATTCTCAATACATGTGCATCTACTTATTTATGTTATATGTAATAATAATTTAACACTAGCTACACAAGCCATATAATGTTGTAAGTGTACTTTATAAGTATTAACTTATAAATAATACTTTATAAATATTAACTCATTTAATCATTGCATTATCCATGAAGCAGTTACAGGTACTATTATCACTCCTACTTTAAAAATAAGGCACAGAAAAGTAACTTTGCCAAACTGCCTTATTTAGTAAGGGATGGAGGGAGGATTTAGACCTAAGCGGTCAGGCTCCAGGGGCATATCTTTGACTACTTTAAAACAGTATTACCTCTATGTATTTTTCTATGATAATTTTGTATGAGTATTTTAAAATGTGTAAAACATAGAAAATTTAAAATGATATAATGTAAATAAATATGAAAACACCTTTGTTACATTTTATAAACTTGAATGGATCATCTTATACACCCCCTTTGGAAAATACTGGTTTGTTTTCTAAATGATTGATCTCATCTTGACTTTACTAACAGTGATGTTATCTTCAGATATATTTTGGGAAGACGATTATATTCTTTAACAAAACAAGCAAGAGAAGAATAAGAGTTTTATTTCAAAAGGTTTTGTTGACTAGACCCCAAAGATCAACTTTGGAATAAGAAAGAACATATGGAAATCAGTAGCAAACTATCAAAAGAATGATGTCACGGAAGCAGTAAGCAGAGTTTAAAAACCATCTGTGTTTTTATCTAATACGTCTATCTAATAAACATGGTTTTTAGGAGATCAGTTGGGTTTGTAGGAATGATTGTATCTTCATTGTCTAACTGATTAGAAAAAGTGTCCTCACTTTCTGAAGAAAAGTTTTACCATTGGAAACAGAAACTTAAAAAAGAAAAAGGACTACTTAAATATTTGTCTACGTTAAATGCAATAAGCCGTAGCATCATATATCCAGAAAAGATTGTTTCATTTAGTTTAATGAAATTCATACCCAAATATACACTTTTGTATAATAAACTAGTGGATTCCTGCTATTTGTCCAATTTTTGCTTTTGGCAAAAACGTGAGTTTTAGCTTCGCTGCACATTTCCCTGTGAGTTTTCCCAGCCGCAAGTAGACAGGTAATTCATATTTCTCAGTGGGGGTGTTCTGGAGCATGTTTCATGCACAATTTCAGAGAAAAGGAGGCAAATGAGATAAGCATGAGAGATCCCAGGAGCTAACACTTCCTAGGCAGAAGCTCCATTTAAAAGGCATAAAATTAAAATAAAAATTAAAAATGCACAAAATGCATAGAAGCAATGTTTGTGGCTAGAGAAAAAGAAATGAATTAATCAATCATTTTCATAAGAATTATATTATTTATTGTAGAAATGACAGTGAATCATTTTGGTGGTAGAATTGAGCTAGTAGGCAAATGTCAACATGGAATTACCAATTTAAATCATCAACCTCGGTTCCAATATCCTTCATCCTGAAAACAGTTTAAACCAAAGTAATAAGCAAACAGAAGGGAGACTACTGAGTTATAAATACTTTGACTCAGTGGATTAAGAATACTTAAAATCTATCCTCCAAAGATGTAGAGTGTGTGTATTTTCCTACTCTTTGAAAAATCACTTTTATGCAATTTTGTTTGTTTATAATCATATCAAAATGTCTAAACATAAGAGTTACTCTGAAGAGGACCACCCTGTAAAATTTGTGCATTTTCCAGATTTTTATAAAATAACTTGAAATTTAAATCTACTCAGCACATTTTCAAATATACCTAAGCATAGAAGATTTTAACATAAAATTATATTTTCCTTGGAAAGGCTCAGAAGTCACTATCTCTCAGAAAAGAAATATCTACTAAGAAGAAGTGTAATTATTAACAAGTGAATATTTTAAATTTAATATATATAATGGTGAATAGTGTGAATCTAATTTTCAAGAAAACTCAGAATCTACCCTATTCAATTAAATATATCTCCATGTTAACCACTCCCCTAGCCAAACTAAATATATTCCCATTGTGTCAGTAAATGCTACATTTTGTCAGAGAAAAAATAATACTAAAATCATATTATGATCTTCTGTCAAGCCAAGACCCCAACGCTTACACTTTTTTATATTTTGAATTGAGAGTTACAATATTTCTATTCAATTCAGAAGGATAAACTCTGGAAACTCTCCGATCACACAAAATATTTACTTCTCCCAGTTGTAGATAACATAAAACAAGAAAATATGAATTAGAACTTGATCTGCTCTTTAGCCCTTATGACAGTTAAAGGCAATATTTCATATAAAAATGTTTTTACTCAGAATTTTCATGGAATAAGTATAATATTTATAATATTTTCAAAAATAAAAGCAACCCTAAATGTGGGAAATGTATATATAAAATCTAATCTAAATATTTCTTAGGACCTACTACATAGAGGGCTTTGAGGAGAGTTTCAACGTTTGGATCCTCTCCACAAAAGGAGGCACATCTGCTTTGATTCTGTGTTTCATATATAATTTTCCAAACTCTATTTGCATATTGAGGCATTCAAAGTTGAAAACCCTTAATTGGCTTATTTTAAGGAGTACAGGGTCAATCCCTAATGCTGTGACATTACATTATGAATGCCTTGATTAGTGCAAAAAATCTTCCTTCTTGTGTTTCCTTTTTGTGCTTCAAACTGTCATATATACCTTTGAATTTACTATCTTCTCACAGAAATTTAATGCATTATTAATATAAAAATCTAACAGAAGACAAGCTCCATTTAGGTTACAAATATTTATCACATGTTTAATAAGTGCAAGGCAATATTTAAAAGCACTAGAATCACTTAGGCATGGCATGATGCCTTATTAAGTAACCTTGATGTACTCTTAGTTCAATAAATATTGGTTGCAAACATACTTTTGTTTACTTTCTAGAGCATAGCCACTCTTACCTAGCAAATGTTCTGTACTTTGGAAATACAGAGAAACTATGTTTTCTGCCCTCAGTCTAAACAGATTTTTTTCCGATTGCTTCCAAATGTAACCTAGTTTTGGCTCTTCAAATGCCTTATTTTTGTTTTAATCTAGTTACTTGAATTTTAAATACAGCAATTTTACCCCTAAATTCTACCTTAGTACAATTACATTTATAGTGCAGTAAATTTACAATAGGACTGCTAGTATTTCATTATTGTTAAATCTCTTTTCAGATATCGTCACTTTACCATTTTCCTATTCTTTTACCTTTTATTTTTCTTCTTTCAGGATAGAAGAGTTAGAAAGATACTAGTAAATAGGGCCCCTTGCCTATAAAAACGGTTTATATCACCACAAATTAGTATGTGCAATACTTAGAAAGAAGTACCACATTGAAAAACAGGAGCAGTTTGCCTTTAAGCTACACTTTTGGAACCAGCCTGACTACAGTGTTTCAGGAAAAACCCATCTCTGGATCCCAGAACTTCTAGGGACATCTAGTCACCTCCACAAGCAGAGGGAGTCTAGTGTGAGGTAGAGGTTTCCAGAGCACCCTGAATGGTCCAAGTCAGGACATGAGAAGACTTGCTCTTACTATTTTGTCTGTAATCACAGATCCAGAACAACAGAAGGGAACTTAAAAATGTTTCAGAAAGCCCACTAAGGCGCAGGAGTCCACCGAGAACAGGGGCCTGGAATACAGGCACAGCTCACTAGATTATACTTTTATAGAAGCCACCACCTTTTTTTTTCTATTTAGTCACTTTAACAATTTCCTTTCATTTAAAATACAGTTAGTTAAGTGACTAAATCACAAGAATATAGTTCTCTAACTTCTCTACTCTTTCATCATTGTAATAAGTACCGAACAGCTTTTATTTTAACTTCAGTATTAGCTCTGAACTTCAGGTCAAAGAGGTTTTTTCCCTAAAGTACTGAAATATAATATGAACAGATGGGAAGTGAGAAATTTTTAACAAAGTTAAAATATATTTCTTATAACTGTACTGCTTTTATGAACCTTACATATTTCCCTTCTTTGAAAATATTCCAAAATATTCATGGATGACCCCTAGCTTCAATTGTCACAGAGCTAATTTTAGCAAAAATTATGAAATATTAGTTATTAAAACCACCCATAGTAGGTATAATACATGCTCAGACACTGTAGTAGGTGTTTGGATAGCAAATGACTTTCATTTTCATAGCTCATTGTACTCTTTCAACAACCACCCGTCTTTATTAATTGATCTCCTCTTTTAACAAATATTTAGTGCTTCTCACATGCCACACACTGATCTAAATCCTGGATACATATCACAACACAAAATAGAGAAACAAATCATGCACACTTACTTCTATTGCAGCTCATTTGACCTACCTTACCCATACCCAAAGTCTTCTAAACTAACCAAAGTCAGTTTTGCTTCCTAAGTTCAAATCTCCTCATTTTACCAGATGGACTCTCTCCATGCCTTCTCCCATCCACATGGGCCTCATTTCTCTGTTTTCTTCCCTTGTCATGAAGCTTATTTATATTTGATCAGAAATTCTTACCCTGGAAAACCTCTTGTTTAGTATATCTATTAAGGTATTATGTTGTCTCATCTTTCTAGTACCATGTATTTATTTTAATCTTGACCTCCTGAAGATACCTTTACTGAAATTCTTGCTTAATCTAGAGGAGTGATGTCTATCATGTCATACTGTACAGATCATTCCAGTTAAGAAAGAAAGTAAATTAATGGAAAACTACCAAAAATGCTGGTTGTGTTCTAAAGGGGCCTCGCAGCCGCCCTCATGTAAGGTTTAATTTTGTCTGAGGTCTAAGCCCTGAATCTTTTCTGAGGGAGTGATACTTAGAGAAGAAACAGATCAGTTTTCTTAATGTTTGCATTCTGTTGCCTTTTTTATTCTCTTGTATATTAAATTGATATTTTCTATGAATAACTTAAATGCTATATAAAACATTCAAGTTAGAGTTAAATGAATTTTAAAAAAGATATATACCATTACAGGTAAATCTTCCCATACCCCTTGACCTAGGCAACCCCTGATTTTCTTTCTATCATTACATATTAAATGTATCTTTGCTAGAGTTTTATAAAACTAGTACTTTTTAAATGTTTTGCTTCTTTATTTCAGCATGGTTTTGAGATTAATTCATTCATATTATATGTATCAACAGTATGTTCTTTTGTATCACTAAATGGTAAATTACAGCTAAATGTATAACAAATTATTTATTCATTAATTTGTTGATGAACTTGCAGGTTAATTCCAGTTTGGGTTTATCGAAATAAAGCGGGTATGCATTTCTATTCAAGTCCCTATTTAGGCTTATCTGAGAATAGAACTGCTGCCAATATACAATAAATGAATATCTAACTACTTAAGATACTATCAGACTGTTTTCCAAGTATTTTACATTCCTGAAAGCAATGTATGATAATTTGGTATTGCTCCATATTCTGGTCAACAATTGGTAATTAAGAATTTTTTATGAGTTTTAATCACTAATATTTGTTTAAAAATCTTGTGGTTTTATTTTTCAACTTGAGAATCTGATATTAAGTATTTCATCCTGCACTTATTGACCACTCATACATTTCCTTGAACAAAAAGATTTGTAAATAATACAAATGTTAAATTGTTAATAATACATTTATAGAAATATAAATAAATGTATATATGCAATTTGTAGATAATACAGTTGTAATACTATATATGTATAATATTTACAAATCAATGTCAAGCAATCCATATATATGGACTTGTATATATACACATATATTATATGTAAGTTCTTTATAGATATATAGACTATATTTTCTCCCATTCTGTCCTTTAATTTTTAAATGATGTACTTTTAAAGCAAAAATGTCTTTGATTAAATACAATTTATCTATTTTTAAAATAGCTTGCACATTTTGTGCTCTAAGAAACTCTTTATCAAAGTTCACAAAATTTATCCTTCTGTGTTTTTTTAGAGAATATATTATTTTAGCTTATAGGTTTAAGTCTGAGGTCTATTTCAAATGATCTGAGATAGTAGTAAAGCTATTTTTTAAATTTTTTCCATTTGGATATCATCTAACTGCACCTGCACCATTTGTTCAAAAGACTGTCTCCCCAACCCTCTTGTAAATATAGTTTATTTTTTAGAGTAGTTTTAGTTTCATAGCAAAATTGATCAGAAAGTGCTGAGAGTTGCTGTAGATTGCCTGTCCCCCCTCTCTGCCCCCTTCTCCACTATCAACCTTCCAAACTAGAGTGATATATTTGTTACAATTGATGAAAATACATCATTACCATCTAAAGTCCATAGTTCACATTAGGGTTTACTCTTGGTGTTATGCATTATGTAAAATGAAATGTATCCACCTCTACATTATCATAAAAAGTAGTTTCACTGTTGTGAAAATCCTCTGTGCTTCACCTATTCCCATCTCCCCACTAGCTATTAGCACCCACAGATATTTTTACTGTATTCATAGTTTTGCCTTTTCCAGAATGTCATAAAGTTGCAGTCATGCAGTATGCAGTGTTTTCACTAAATAGGGGAAATTTAAGGCTTATTTTACTAAGTTGTAGTCATTTATGATTCTCCTATATTTGCTGAAGGACATCATGGCTGCTTCAAAGTTTAGCCAATTATAAATAAATCTGTTATAAACATTCCTGTGCGTGTTTTTGTGTGAACTTAAGTTATTAACTTATTTGACTAAATACCAACAAACGTGATTTCTGGGTCGCATGATGAGTATGTTTAGTTTTGTAAAAAACTACCAAACTGTTTTCCAAAGTGACTACAATTTCTGTGTCTGCCAGCGTCCCTGTTGCTACACATCCTCTCCCCCATTTGGTGTAGTGTTCTAGACTTTGGCCATTTTAATACGTGTGTAGTGGTAGCTCATTGTTTTGATTTGCATTTCCCTAATGGCATATGATGTGGAACATCTTTTCATGTGCTTATTTGCTATCTGTATATCTTCTTTGATGAAATGTCTGTTCAGGTCTTTTGACAATTTTTATTTGCATTGTTTACTTCTTTATTGTTGAGTTTTAATAGTTACTTGTATGTTTTGAATAACAGTCTTTTATCAGATACGTCATTTGCAAATATTTTCTTTTAATCTGTCACTTGCCTTCTCATTGTTTTCACAGTGAATTTTGTCCCGCAAAAGTTTTTAATTTTAATGAAGTTTAGCTTTTCAATTCTTTCTTTCATGGATCATACACGTGATAGTGTATCTAAAAAGTCATTGCCGGCTGGGAGCTGTGGCTCACGCCTGCAATCCCAGCACTTTGCGAGGCCTAGGTGGGCGGATCACCAGGTCGGGAGATCGAGACCATGCTGGTTAACACGGGGAAACTCCGTCTCTACTAAAAATACAAAAACAGCCGGGCGTGGTGGCGGGCGCCTGTAGTCCCAGCTACTCCAGAGGCTGAAACAGAATGGCGTGAACCCGGGAGGCGGAGCTTGCAGTGAGCGGAGACAGCGTCACTGTACTCCAGCCTGAGTGACAGAGCAAGACTCCGTCTCAAAAAAGAAAAAAAAAGAACAGTCATTGCCATGCCCAAAGTCATCTAGATTTTCTATTATGTAATCTGCTAGAAGTTTAACAGTCTGTGTGTTTTATATTTAGATCTATGATCTAGTTTAAGTTAATTTTTTTGTGAAATGTGCCAAATCTGTGCCTATACACACTTTTCTTCTATTTGTGTGTGTGATGCTCCAGTTGCTCTAGCCTACTGTTGAAAAAATAATCCTTTCTTCATTGTACCCTTTTTGCTCTTTTGTCAAAGATCCATTGAGATATCATGTGAATGTATTTCTAGGCCCTCTATTCTGTTCCACTGACTGAGTTGTCTATTTTTTCACCAGTAACACACTATTTGATGTATGCAGCTCAAAAGTAAATTTTTAAGCCATGTAGTGTAAATATTCTGACTTTGTTCTCCTCCTTCAATATTAAGTTGCCTATTCTGTGTTTTTTTGCCTCTCCATGTAGATTTTAGAATTAGCTTATTGGTATCCACAAATAACTTGGTGGTTTTTTTTTTTTTTAATTGAGATCTAAAGACAAAGTTGAAAAGAACTGAAATCTTAACAATATTGTCTCTTCCTATCTCTGAATAAGGAATATCTTTCCATTTTGCAGTTCTTTGATTTCTTGTATCAGAGATTTATAGTTTTCCTCATATAGATTTTTTACCTATTTTATTAAATTTATTCCTAAATATTTTGTCTTTGGGAATGTTAATGTAAATAATATGTTCTTTGTAATTTCAAACTCTACTTCTTTATTACTCGTAATGAATGATGGATTTTATACATTAATAATATCCTATAGCTTGGCTATAGTTGTTTATTAGTTACAGGAGTTCTGTTTTGTCAGTTATTCCAGATTTTTACATATAGGATCGTGTCAATTGTAAACAAAGACATTTTTATTTCTTCTTTTCAATCTGTATACTTCTCATTTCTTTTTCTTCTTTCATTGAATTAATTAGGAATTCTCAAGGGATATTGAACAGGAATGGTAAGACACACCATCCTTGCCTTGTCCCCATCCTTAGTGAGAATACTTCTGATCTCTCACTATTTAATGTAATGTTTGCTGTTAGATGCTCTTTATCAGTTGAGGAAGTTTCCTTCTATTCCTTATTTGCTGAGGATTGTCATGAAAGAATGTTGGATTTAGTGAAATCATTTTTCTGAATCTTTCATATCTATTTATATGACCATGTGATTTTTCTTCTTGAGCCTGTTAATGCAATGGATTTCATTAAATGATTTTAAAATTTGAACAAATCTTGCATACTTGGAAAAAATACCACTTTGGCATTGTATAATTCTTTTCATGCATTTTTGGATTAAATTTGCTAATATTTTGTTGAGGAATTTTGCTTCTACATTCATGAGAGATATTGGTATATATATTTTCATAATGTCTTTGCCTATTTTTCTATTTAGGTAATACTCTTCTTATCAAATGTGTTAGGATGTATTCCCTCTGCTTTTATCTTCTAAACGTAATTTTAGAGAAACAACGTAATTTTTTTTCCTTAAACGTTTACAGATGTCACAGGTGAATTCATAGGGTCGATGCCTTTTATTTTGGAAGTTTCTTAATTTTTGATTCAGTATCTTAAATAAATATAGATTTATTCAGACTTTCTATTTCTTCTTGTGTAAGTTTTGGAGGATTGTGTCTTTATCGGCGTCAGTCCATTTCAACTAGTTTAGCAAATTTGTGGTCATATATGTTCATAGTATTTTTTTAATGTCCATAGACTCTGTAGTAATATGCCCTCTTTTATTTCTAATATTAGTAATTTGTGTCCTTTCTCTTTTTTCTTAGTCTGCCTACAGACTTATCAATTATATTATTCTATTCAAAGAAACCAATTTTGGTTTAATTGATTTTCCCTATTGCTTTTCTGTTTATAATTGTTTTATTTAATGTCTGCTCAAATTTTGTTCTCTTTTTCTTCTTTTACTTTGAATTTAATTTGTTCTTTATTTCTGGTTTTCAAATGTGGTAATTAGGTTGTTAATTTTAGATCTTTATTTCATAATATATGCATTCAATGTTGTAAATTTCTCTCTAAATACTTCTTTTGCTTCAACCCACAAAATTCGATGTTGTTTTTAAGTTATTATTTGATTTAAATTTTTTTTTTATTTTTTTGCAATTTCTACTTAGACCCATCTGTTATTTAGAAGTATATTGTTTAATTATGTATTTTAGAAATTTACAGTTATCTTGCTGTTACTGAATTCTAGTTTAATTTCACTGTGATTTGAGAGCAGAATTGTGTGATTTAAGTGGGGTCTATATTTATGCATGTTTTATGAACTTGAAAGAACATGTATTTTTTTCATTGCTGTATGAAGTAGTCTATATGTATCAATGATATCAAATCTGTTAATAGGGTTGTTAAGTTCAACTATGTCCTTAGTGATTTTCTGCCTACTAGCTGTGTCCCTTTCTGTTAAAAGAATATTGATGTCTCCAACTATAAGGGTGGATTCATCTATTTCTTCTTGAAAGTTCTATCAATTTTTGCATCACATTGTTTGATGATCTGTTATTACATGCATACATATTAAGGTTTATTATATATTTTGGGGGAATTGACCACTTTATCATTATGTAATGCCCTTCTTTATCCCTGATAGCTTTCCTTGCTCTGAAGTGTGCTCTGTCTCAAAATAATATAGTCACTTCAGCTTTCATAAGTTGGGAGAGATGTGACATTTTGATATAGGCGTACAATATGTAATGACCAAAAAGGTAATTGGGATATTCGTCACTTCAAACATTTTTAATGTCTTTGTCTTGAACACATTCCAAATCTAATCTTCTAATTATTTTGAAACATAGGATAAATTAATGTTGACCATAGTCATTCAATTGCGCTACCAAATGCTAGATCCCATTCCTTCTAACTGTACTTTTGCAGCCATTAACAAACCCCTTTATACCCTCACCTCCTCATTATTATTTCCATCTTCTGGTAATCATGGTTCTATTAATTACTTCCATGGAATCAATTGTTTTAGTTCCCACATGTGAGTGAGAACATGCAACATATGTCTTGTGTGTTTTGTCTTATTTCACTTAACATAATGACTTCAGTTCCATGTATCTTGTTGCGAATGACAAGATCTCACTCTTTTTTGTAAGAGAATAATTTTCCATTGGGTATATATAAAATATTTTGTTTATTCATTCTTCTATTGATGGATACTTAGATTGATTCCATATCTTCACTATTAGGAATTTTGCTGCAATAAACATGAGAAGGCAGATATCTCTCTTTGATATACTAATTTCCTTTCTTTTGAATATATACCCAGCAGTGGGATTGTCTCACTTCAGGATTGCTTAAGTTGTGAGCTTTTGTATCCACTTGTTCAATTTTGGTGACTGTGATTTGCCCTGTGACCTCACTTATAATATGGATCTAAGAAGAATTACTGTTTTTGTTTGTTTATTTGTTTTAGTTTGTTCAGCTTCTTGTTTGTTGTTAGGACAGATTCCTTACATGCTACTCTGGAAACCAGGAATCTTCATAGCCAAAAGTCTTACTTTTTCCACCTTTAATTATCTTAGCACCTTTGTGAAAAACTAACTGACAACATGTGTGATCAAATGTGGCAATATACGGATTATCTCTTCTATTCCAATGAGACATGTTATTTCTTATGCCAACCTTATGCTATCTTGATCAATGCAACTCTATAAAAGGCTAGAAATCAGGAAGCTCAAGTCCATCAACTTTTTGTCTCCTTATTTGAATTTTTATATACATTTTAAAATAAGTTTATCACTTTCTACTAAGGTGGGAGACTTTTTAGTAATTTAATCTATTTTAAGTGAAATGGGGCATTTCTTTTTTCTACTTTATCTAAAGGGGTTTGGGAAATTTACACCTTACAAGGGATCTCTCCATTTTATTAATACTTCAAATACATCAAATACATTAGCAAAAAGTTTTTTGTATTTTCTTAGTATTTATTTATGCCACAGGGATATGTAGTGATAACTCCGTTTTATTCTTATTATCAGTGATTTGTGTTTCTCTTTTTTGTTTTTTGTTTGTTTGTTTTGTTTTGTCTTTTGAGACGAAGGATCGCTCTTTCTCCCAGGCTGGAATGCAGTGGCGCGATCTCAGCTCACTACAAGCTCCGCCTCCCGGGTTCACGCCATTCTCCTGCCTCAGACTCCTGAGTAACTAGGACTACAGGCGCCCGCCACCACGCCCGGGTAATTTTTGTTTGTTTGTTTGTACTTTTAGTAGAGACAGAGTTTCACCATATTAGCCAGGATGGTCTCGATTTCCTGACTTCGTGATCCGCCCGCCTCGCCCTCCCAAAGTGCCGGGATTACAGGCGTGAGCTATGGCGGCCAGCCTGTGTTTGTTAACCTAACTAGGGATTTATCCATTTTATTGATAGTTTCTAAGAAACTGCTTTTGGTTTATTATTTTATCTATTATCTTTTTCATTTTGTATTTATCTCTGTTTCTGCAATTGTTATTCCTCGCCTCCTTTTATTTTGTACTTGATTTTCTTTTCTAGTTCTACTTTCTAAAATTTGAAGGTTTGATTAGTAAATTGAAATTTTTCTTTTTCTAATATAAGCTTGTAAATGTACAAATTTTCCTCTATAGACTAGTTTAGTTGCAGCCCAGAAATTTTGATATATGTCTTTTCCTTTTTTTTTTTTTTTTTTTTTTTGAGACAGGGTCTCACTCTGTCACCCAGGCTGGAGTGCAGTGGCTCTGCAGTCTCAACCTCCCAGGTTCAGGTGATCGATCCTCCCTCAGCCTTCTGAATAGCTACTGACTCATGTAACCATGCCCAGCTTTTGTGTATACTTTTTTATAGAGACAGGTTTTCACAATGTTACCAATGCTTGCCTCAAATTCCTGGCCTAAAGCAATCTGCCCACCTAGGCTTCCCAAAGTAGTGGGATTACAGGCATGAGCCATGGTACCAGGCCTCATTTTCAATTATTTTGAATATTTCTAATGTATTTTGTAATTCTTTTTGTTTGACTGTTGTCTGGCTTATGTTATTGAATTTCCAGTATTGAATTTTAAACACCCAATTTTGGGGTTATTCAAATGTTTTCTTACAGATTTTTTATTTGATTTTATTGTGGTGATGTGACATATTTGATAAGGCACTTCAAAGTTTATAAAGAAAGATTCATTATGAGGCAGCTTATGGTCAGTCTTGATGAATGTGTCTACAGAAAGAATGTGTCTTGTGTTTTTTTTTTTTTTTTTGGAGTATTCTATAAATCTTAGTTAGGTAAATTTAATTGATAATGTTATATTTTCTATAGCTTTATTTATTTTTGCTAACTTGCCCTACCAGTTACAGAGAAAGTAGTGTTGAAATGTCTAACTATAAATGTGAACACCTCCGTCATTTTTATTTCTTGTACTTTCAAGTTCTGCTACTGGATGGATACTCATTACATATTTGCCTTATTATTAATCATTATTTGGTCCCTTTATCATTAATAAATTTTCTTTATTTATCCCTGATCTTATATTTCTACCTAAAATCCAGTTGGTCTCGTATCAAAACAGCCACTTCAGCTTTTTTTATGATTTATCTTTGTATGCTATACATTTTCATTCCTTTCATTTTTCATTTGTGTATTTATATTTAAATTCAATATGTGTGGACAGAGCATATTTGGCTCCTGCTGTTTTATTCAATTTCAAAATCTCTGTCTATATTTAGAACATTTAGATTATGTATATTTATTTCTTTAGCAATGTAATGATGTTCAAATGCAATAATTTACTATATGAATTTTTGTTTTCCTTTCTCATTTGTGTTGATTTTTGTCATCCTTCATTATCTTCTTTTGAACTAGAGTATTTAATACTTTATTTTGTCTTCAACATTAACTCATGAACTCTTCCATTTAAATTTTTTTTAATAATACTTCTGGGTTGTTGATTATACACTTTTAATATATCACACTCTACCATCAAATTATATTATATTCTTTCACAATATATGTAAAATTTTACAGCAGTATGCTTCCATTTTCTTCTCATTCTTCTGTCTTATTACCATAAAATTATATGTTATTTCTATATATGTTATAAAAGCTATAATAGTTATATAGTTTTAAAATAAATTTAGAAATTATATGAATACATTTTATGCTTATATATTTAACATTTCTGGTGCTCTTTGGTATATAGATAAAAGTCATAACGTAATGTCCCTTTTATGGCTTAAAAATTTCCTTTGATATGTAGTATAGTGCAAGACTGCTGGTGGCCTATAAACTTTGCTTTTCCCCTGCAAAAGTGTTTATTTTGCATAATTTATGAAGGGTACTTCTTCTAAATATAAATATTTATGTTTTTTTTTCTTTTGACTTACATCATATTTGATGAGATGTCTGTAATTTTCTAATATATGTCTTTGTGTAGGCAATGTGCTTTGGGCTGATTTTCTTTTTTGTCATTGTCTTTCAGTAATTGATTGTGATGTGTATTAGCATGATTGGCTTTTTGTCAATCTTTGTCAGGTTGTATTTCTTAAGCATGTGGGTTTATAGTTTTGGAAAGTTTTAAGTCATTATATTTTTAAATAATGTTTGTGATATTGCCTGCAGAGCATCCCAATTACACATACACTAGAATGCTTGATATATTAACTTAAGAAACAACATTTTTCTTTTCATTTTTTTCTGTTTTGTTTTTGAATTGTTATATTGCTGTTTTCGAGTTCACTGTATTTTCTTCTGCAGTATCTAAGTTACAATTAATCCTATCTACTATATTTTTCATTTTAAAGATTGTATTTTTTTATTTTTTGATGTTTCTTTGTTTATATGTTTTATGTCACTTATTATGCTTACATTTTCTATTAAATAATTGAGCATATAAGGTTTATGCATGAGAACTGCTTTAATATATTTTGTATTTTGTATCTAATTGAATATTTTATCATTTTTATTTTTTAAATTTTCATAGCTAATAATTCTTTTTGGCTGAAGGACATAATGATACTACATTTCTGAGTGCTGAATGTTTATGTTATTATAAAGAGTGTTGGAATGTCTAAGTATAAATGTGAACACCTCCAATCTCCCAAGTAGTTAAGAAATTAATTACAGATTGTTTTAATAATTATGACTTTATGTTGTTTGATTTTAGTTTTTATAAAATTGGTGTATATTTCCTATACTACTACACAAGTTTAGACTCACTACTGAGATATAATTCTTCAATATTGTTCACATTGTGTGGCAAAACTTTAAATAATCACCTGATCTGTGTGAATTCGGGGAGTAATTATATTTCCAATTTTGACCAGTCTTGTCAATTTTCACCCTATGTATGCACAGATTGTTACTAATTGTATTGTCAAAGACTAAAGAGATATCTGTACAAATGTATGGGGCTTTCTCATTGCTCTGGAAGCTTCCCCTTCCTATTCCTTAATCTGGAAATTTCCTCGGGATAAAAATTAGAGCAAATATATGAGAGACTTTGCTTGTTTCCTTTTTTCCTAGGATTGCTTCTTCAATGTCTGAAAGCAGTCATTTTCTATTGTTTCTCAGTTTTCAAAAGTTTGTAGTAGAAGGGTAAATCTTAAAACTGTTCTTTTTTAGTGGCTGAAATTGGAAGTTCTTTGTGTCTGCCTATTTTGATAGTGATGATGATGATGACGTAAATGATGATGGTGATTATTATTACGATAATAAGAACTACTTTATGACTCCAGGTTTTTTTTATTTGCAATGTGGAAAGATGGGGCCTATGGGTGTCCTGAACTGGACAAAATATATAATAATTATTTAACATAAAATAGATTATTCTATTGACAGTATATAGAAGATTTAGCTTTACACACACACTGTACTTTCTTCAAGGTATTCTGGCTAAAGTAGAGCTTCAGAGCTCTCACCAACAAGCATTAAAATATTTCCAATGTTTTCTTGGGAGTCAGAATGTGATTATTTGCAAACAATCTGCAATGACCCATAAGAGGGTTTGGAACTTATCTGTGATATTGCAAATTCACAGCTTTGCTGTACTGTGTAGAAAGAGCTTTCATCTGTTCACTGCTAATTTCATATAATGTACTTCTCTACCCTGGAAAGCACTAGAGGTAATGACCTGAATTTTGCTTCTTCAGCACTGTATCACAAAGAATAAGAAAATGCTCTGAGCGCTGTACACATAGGACACACTTCACCCATTGCTAAAATGATACTTTCTTTGAACTGATATATTTTACTGTTGTAAAGCATCTAGTCATCATGGGACATAATGCCTAAAAGGCTGTTTTGAAAAGTAAATATAGCACTGCATTTTTATCAAGTTCACTAAATAACAATTCAACTGTAAAAAACTGCTTGTTCATGGCAGCAACATAATAACCTATGTATCACTAATATATAAACTACATCCGGTTTGCTGTAGAGATTCATAGAGAAATAGTATCAACTTTAGAGACTCCAGACAATCTGAGTGCACTGGAACTTTAAGTTTTATGTTATGTAAGTATACAATGACCAAAGAACCTAATGTGATGCTTGATGGGGCTGTTATTAACTGATGGTGGGAATTTTCTCCTGAGAATGCTTTGAATCCATAGAATAACATCTCTGCTTGGTTGAAGGGAAGATTGAAGATGAACTATGGCCCCTAAGTAGCAACAGGGCAACTTGAAGATTTTCAAGTTAAATATGGCTCTGTCATTTTCTACCAACTATTAATTTAAATAATACTTGACATGCCTTATCTTAGAAATCTTATACTTTATTTTAACTTATTAGCTTACACATTTTTTTGGCCTAAATGACTAACAAATACTATGGAAAGGCCATATCTTGTTTGCTTTGGCCAAATTTTGTTTGCTTTGAGATTCCATGGTTCAATAACTTTCAGATTAAATTAGCAGAAAAGTCACTAGATGCACTCCTAGAATGTAAAGTGTTTCCCTTACTTGCCAAACAGCTAACTGTAAAATGTTTAGGACTTGTCATTTTATTTACATTTAGGTTTTAGCATACTGTAGATTTTCATCAATCTGAAATATGAAGAATAAACTTTCATTTACACAGGCGATATGAATAAGGCAACAAAATACTATGTCATGCAGAAAATATAAGGAAAAGGGCCTGTATTCCTATTGAAAATGATTTTTGTAAGAACCTCATTAAGTTTATTTTTTTAAATTTTGTAAATTGGTTTAAACTTACTCACTAGGAAGTCTTCTCTTTTAATAATAACAGGTATTCAAACATTTTATTTGATTTGACAGCATGCATATAAAAAAGAACCAAAAGAGTGTTGTTTTTCACTTTCTTTGACTTTTCACATTACAAAGAACTGCATTAATGCTGCATTTCATAAATTAAAGTAGTCCCTATTGCTTCTCACAATGGATCTTGCTGAAATAGTATTGCAAGCATTTTGTAGATCAACTGATTTCAACATTATGGAAAAGGCAATTTAGACTTACCTCAATGTAAGCAAAAATGTAGAGAAAAAGTAGACAAAAGAGCCATTTGTAGCATGACTGTGTGCCTTGATAACATTCAGATGTCTGCATCCATTTGCAGTTCTATTGCTAGAAATGCTAACTTGAGTGGTCTGCAACATTGAAAATTTAGCTCAGCAATAAGCCATTTCCTGCAAAACAATGTATTGAAGCAAATCACCTTCCTATTCTAAGTGTCTCTATTTCATTGATATCTTACAAATAATGGCACAACAAGAGTCCTGGAAAGAGCACAGTGCTCAGAGAAACTGAGTACTCCACAGAGGACAAGAATGGTGAATGAAAGACAAGTCCTCACTTGTATGTACTTTCTTTTATACTCACTGGCACACCCCCCCAACTTTCCCCTTATTGCCTAGGCCCAGGCACCATATTTTTGTATAACATTTGAAAGATACAATTGAGATTACCATGGAAAAAGGCACAAATCAATGAGAAAATGAATTTCTCTGGGACAAACTCACAGTTTTCCCTGTGCTCCTATATGTAAAATATATGCTTCTCTTTGCCTTTTATTTTAAGAAAAATGAAAACCACAATTTTTTTTACCATTTATATAGTGCCATATGATACTATGCCTCAGTAAGACAGGTAGGGAGTAGACAGAAGTGACCTGATTGGTTATAATAATGTAAAAATTAGGGAATAAGCTTGTCTCTTTCCTGCACTTTGGCAAAAGTAGAGTCATGTTTGAAATAGAGAACTAACAATTTAACAGTTTAACACCATGTAATTTTCTTACTATGTAAAAGTGCCCAAAGACTCACGAGAACAGCATTTATATCTTTCGATTAAGTTAGTATCTAAATATCATAATTATTCTATCTGCTACTTCTTTAAGTAGCATCTGGTCAGTATATATTTAATACATGTATATTTAAGAGATATATTTTAAAATAGTGCTCCCCAGAACATACTTTTTATATTTCTATTTGGGTGTGGGAGGCAGTAACTGAGTGGTGGATGGTGATACCAAATTTGCTGTTTATGTCTATAAATCTACTTTATTGCTGTAGAACTAGGGAAGTTTTGCTATAACTTGTCTTTTCTACCCTTTTATAGTTACTCATGGGAAGAATCCTAAGTAGTTTGAAAGAAATAGGATTTGTAAACTTATATTAGAGAGAGTGAATCCAGGCCTAGAAGAGTCTTGAAGCATTATCCCAAATACCAAATACAATTCCATGCTTAGATTTGGATTGAGATTATACAAGACCACGTTCCCACGCAAAGAGTTATATTGGTCTGATTGACTTCTCTGGTTTCCATCCTTCTTCTTTCAAAGCAAATTTATTGAAAACAAAGTCCATTTTTATTTTACCAGTTATCTACTAGCACCTAGGAGTAAATCAATATATGCTTTAATTAAAGTATAAAGAAATTAACAAATCAATTGCCTGTTTTGCCTTCCAAGGTTATAGGTAGATTCTTTGTCGTTCTGGGATGAGTAGGTTCTATTGTTTATATAACAGTTCTATGCGGAGATGAGCAGTCTATATTCCTATTATATCTCATGTCAAAGCTGCTCTTGCTTTGGAAGATGTACAGGGGATCTAAAATTCTCCAGATCATACAGGAAAATAAAGTCTTATCAAAAGCACCTAATTTGCTTGCAATATAACAATTTTCTGTAGAAAAATCAATATGATTTGAAGCTGGGTTTTTTGTACACCTTAAAGCAGGAAGGTACCACTCTACTATATGCTCCTTGTAACCTTCGTACAATATCACCTGCTATGTTGTAACTTAGCAGGAAACAAAACACCAAAGATACCTCTGTGGCACTATACATTACTAGAAGCTAATGATAATAGATTTCAGAGAAACAGATGAAATATTACAATATGGCTGAAAATGTACCCCTCTTACATTGATTCTCTACTGCTAATGATAGTTTCAGAAATCATGAAAAGCAGGAAGCATTTATTTCTGAATTATAATTTTATTTTTAAACACATTGTGAAACAATACAGAAGTATTAGTAGGTGATAAACACAATTTGATAGGGATGAAGTTTACAAATGGAATAATCATAAACAGAGATACATCAAAAAATGGAAGCATGACCATCTTGGGGCAATATTGAAGAATTAACTAAATTAAATGTGTTACTGGAAGAATTTGAATGGCTGCCTCTTGGAAACCATAGGACCAAGGAGTCCATTTTTCAATCTAAGGTTCCATTCAGTACCTTACCTGTTCCTTTCGTTGGTTAAATTCCAAATACCTATGAACATAACTACTCCTCTCACTATATTATAAATTTCCAATGTACGGTGAGCCTGTCTTACTCATCTTTGTATCTTGTAGAGTCCTTGAAGGATACAGATCACACAGCAGTTTCTCTATACATGCTAATCGTACAATCCTAAAAGATGACACATAATACATGCATATCTTATTTAGATAAGTCATTCCCAGAAAAGGAAAACAAAAAAAGAATGCCCTCTTAAGGCACTTTTATCCTTAAAGAATTATGGTTTTATATACTGTACTTCTTTTCATGAGAATATTTCCCAATTTCTTAACTAATAACCACACCAAGTTCAGAGTTTTCCTGGCCGTATTTTTCATGAGATCAATGATTCAATCTTGGCTAACACTGCCAAAACATCAATATAGCATAATATTGGATACTTCCCAAATTTAAACAATGTAGCAGATTAAAGGAGCTTGGTTATAGAGATGAAAATATTACGTCATTGGAATTCAAAAGCAGATATAGCCTCATGCCGTTTGGTTGGCACCAGCATAATTACATTTAAATAATGTAAAAAAAAAAAAGTCTCCTTAATGGAAGATCTATTCCTACTCAGAAATAAGTTGTGTCCTCCTGTCTAAAGCATGCTAATATGGCATTACTCTAACAAGCTTGCATTGCCTGTAGATAAGTATATTTGGACAAAATGTGAAGGACTTTAAGTCTGTTTTCTGCTTTATGATTAGGTCACACTAAGTATTTTGATTCACTGTTCTTTAGATCTACAATTAGTTTCAGCCAGGTTCACAAGGGATTGAGTTTCATTCTTTAGTCAAACACCAACATATTAGAAAAAGGTAGTCATAAAGATAATAGGGATAAAGAGTCACTTCTTTTAGTCACTAATAAACTGAACCAAATAAACTATTCACTAATAATTGGTAATAAGATTTAGACAAACAATTCTGCAATTTTAATGAGGAATCCATTTTATTTTACAGAAAAAGCCTTTGATAAATCAGCTGCATTCCATCAAATTTCTTAGGCTGGAGCAATGAAAATATGCATTTGTACAATTACAAATTAAACTGAACCTGCCTGCACAGCCAGCATAGACTGTTCAGGGACATCAATCTGCTTCACTATAGAAAAACTCTTTGAGGACTAATGCAGACATCTCGAATGAAGGAAAATTTAATAGTAAGGTATTGTTTACATAAACATGCTATCAGACATATAAATATGTTCATATATAACTTCAAAAATATATGTCTTCCACCTATCCAAATTGTGCCAGTGTATTAGTCTATTTTGTATTGCTATAAAGGAATACCCAAGGCTAGGAAATTTACAAAGAAAGCAGGTTTATTCTGGCTCATGGTTTTGCAGACTGTAGAAGAAATATGGCATCAGAGTGACTTCTGATGAGGCCTCAGGAAGTTTTTAGTCATGGCAGAAGGGAAACAGGAGGAGGTGTGTCACTTGGCAAGAGAGGGAGCAAAAAAGAGAAGGAAGTGGCATACTTTCTGAAATATCCATCTCACCTGTGAACTAATGGAGAGAGAACTCCTTGTTGTAAAGACAGCACCAAGGCATTCATGAGGAATCCACCCCCATCACCTAGACACCACCCACTAGGCTCACCTCCAACATTTGGGATCAAATTTCAACATGATATTTGGAGGAGACACATATACAAACCATATCAACCAATGTCTATAAAATTCCAAGAAGAATCATGTTACATTTAATCCAAGAAGAAGTTAAAAGTTAACCAGGTTAATTATTATGTATACCAATTGTGAAAAAAACTCCTGAAAAAGTAGCCTATTAAAAAAAAAGCTAAAACAAATGGTTGAAAATTAGGATTAAGTTAAATTTTGTTGCTAACTGAGATAAATCACATATAAATTAATAATTACACTTTTGAAATAACTAGAATAAAATTTTAAAAAATATTTTAAGTGATATAAACTGACATAATATTAACGTTATTTAAAACTGAGATATCAATAAGTTCTCCCTTTCTTTCAGGATCATCATTATGACCAAAGATGAACTATATATATATGGTATAGCCATATATATATATGGCTATACACAATAAGGAATAAATTAGCCTACAGTCTATATTGTGAGATATATACTTTCATTAGTATAGTTTACTTAAATGTCATTTGTTCTTATTTATAAAAGGGGCAAAGCCCTCCATATTCTGAATCTATCTAAATTTTAACTTTTATGACTTAAGGTTTAGTTGTAAGTTTATTGCAGATACTATGCTAATATGTGGAACAGATATTGATGAACTGATATGTGTTGTCTTAAGACAGTATCATCACTCTATTATAATTTATTTCATCTAAAATGTCCCTTCTTTGAGATAAGCATGTTAATTCACCCCTTAAATTCATTTTTAAAAATAGGTTTAAGTTCACTTTGAGAATAAAGTTCTTAAATAAGAACACTACTTTCAGAAATTTTATGTAGGCATGGGCATATGCAGAATAACTTAACTTTTAGGGAACACCAATTTAAAAATTCAATAAACTTTTTTTAAGAAGTGATTATGAGTGAAAAAATGAGGAAAACTCTGCATGTGATTTCAAAGCTGCAGTAGCTGCTCTCACCACATATATATTGAGCACCTATGCTCAAAGGAAGCAACGAGAAGGACAAGATAAAGTTCCCATTCTTACATTCAAAGTATAAAAGTGAAACCAATGATTACTAACCAATTGAAAAATTATGAAAGAACATGCATATGCACAGAAGAATACTGAACATTCTAATAAAGTAGGTTGTAGTGATGGTGTTTTTTTTTCTCTGTTATGTTGAAACCATGTAATTGCCAATGCGAAATGGAAAACTGGCAATAAAAGCATCCATTTACATGAGAAATTGCTCAGTGCCCCCACACATACTGCTTTTCGTGTACAATACAAAATAGTTCCATTTTCAGTGGAACATATGCTAAATGTTTAAGCTCAAAGATGATTTAGACAAAATGGAAAAGATTTTTTAAACATTTATTTTACACTTTATGGGATTCATTTAGATTGGCAGATGTTCTAGGATCCAACGAAAAGTAACTTAACTAGCTAGTGAAAATGAAAATGTTTGAAAAGACAGCAAGAGGGAGAAAAAAAAATCTGTCACCTTGTGGCATTCAGTATCAGAAAGCATATAAATAAGTAAATAAGTAATAAATACATAAATAAAAATACAGAGGAAATCTAATAGTTAAAATACTGAAGGACTTCCAAATTATTTTAGGTACCTGCAGCAAATGATGTATTGATTTTGCTGTTAAACTGCACAGCTGTAACCAACACATTAGACATGGAAGATAAAAGCAATGACTAAAAGCACCTTATTTCATCTGTCACACCTGAGGCACTGCCTTCTTCAGACCTTTAGTGTATTAGCACAGAAAATCAATTAGGTAAAGAGCTAAACAAATGAAGGGAAAATTAAAAAGGCCTCATTCACAAAGTGTCAGGGTTGTCAACAAGCTCAGGAGACTTCAGTAAACTATGTGATATCTTCAAATAAACCATAACTACTTTTTCTGAACTTTTAAAAGTCAGAAATTATGTATTTATAATCCTCTAAGCCTATTTTGGAAGGTCCTCAGCCATTAAACAACACATGAAAACACAAAATTGCTTATGGACAAAAATAAGCCACCTATAAAGTACACATCACAGTATGTTGTTTGCTTAAAGTTTGGTATACACACATCTCTTAAATAAGAAATATTCTGTGTCATATAAGACCAAAGAAACCCAATGTTGCTATTTTCCTAATAGATTCTCAACATGATTATGCATAAGGATCCTTATATAAAGCCCCTTGGTACTTAAAATTTGTATTACCAGTACTGTGTTTCTATTGGCCCCCCAAATTTGCAGTGCAACTTAAGCGACTAATCTTTTCAGCCATTGAAATAAACATTTTTATCATAACAATCAAATGATTCCTTTTTTAAGTAGACAAAGCACTGAGTATCAAATCAGCCTTAGAGATTTCGCTAGATTAAAGTGGCAAGATATTAATCTTTCTTTAAGGTACTTATTATTTCCTACTAAGAAAATCAAACTACTTCTTAAGAGGAGGTCTCATAAATTACCAGAAGGAATGTATAAAAGTCACATTTGGACACTAAAATTTAGTTTTATGTCTAATGCTTACCCATTTTCTTGCAACTTCACCAAATATTAAAACTATTTCTTCTTTGCATCATTATTTCTTATACTACTAGTACATGGCTCATCTTACCAATTTTCAAGTCACTACTTCTTCATTTCATTTACCCATAGCTGTTAATCTAGAATCTCATACTTCTTCTTTATTCATATTCATATTCTTTTTTTATTTTTTTATTTTCTTTTTTTTTTTT